>NC_142360.1:300000-390000 GCF_059441175.1 Urocampus carinirostris
TAATTTTGGTATATTTTATAAATCATCCTCTTATGAAAATTGTGATGTTTTTGTAAATATTAGAATGATTTTGAAATTACGCATAGGACTCAAGGATGCACTTTTCGGGATCGTAACTGTTTTTTTACTGTCTGAAGCTCGCACGCGCAGAACAAATAAACTTTTTTTTTTTCATTTTAAAAATGTTTTTTAAATGATTCAAGATTAAATTGAAAAATTGTTGAGCTCTGTCATATGTCTCGGTACCCATTCAATGGGCCCTGATGAAATAATTTATTTTAATCTTTTTTGAGCTTGGGTTATAATGTATCAACTTATATTTACACTTTTCCATGAATTTTCAGTAAGAAAGGCAGCAGGCCAGGGTCCAAAGCCCGTCAAATGATGACACCAAGTAAAAGAGTTAGGCCTTTTTTACTATCTTTGGTCAGATACTGACAGTGGAGTTTTGGCAGTTATGGTACAGAAAGACATTTTTTCTTTCTCCAGTTCAACAACTTTATCTAGATTGCAGCCGATATGGTTAAATTCAGAGGATGGTGTAAAGGTAGTCTGTAAAACTATTTGAGACTTTCTGTGATTAAGGGCTGTACAAATAGACATGATATGACTTCGCCGAAATTGCCCTTGCGATTTTATTTCGGAATATATCACGTGATTTCTTGTGCAATAGGCGCTACTCTGACGGTGACCCTGCAATTTTATTTTGCAATGTATCACGTGATTTCCGGGACTGACACTGAAGGTGCAGGACAGTGCAGTTTATGTTGGACAGTGCAGCTTGCAGTCATGTACTCTTGGAAACATCACCTCCCATGACAACAGCATACTGATTTTTGCAACCGTTTTTCGACATGGAGTTAAGGGATGACTGCAAAACTTATGTTAACCGTAAATGTTTAGGGAGTCTGTCATCTTATTGAGTCTTTGCATTGCTTGGCTCTTTAGTAAGGCGGTAAGAGGTAGCGCATATTGTAGCATAGACAGGTTTGGGGGGATTACTCAAAATGTAATACAGATACTAGTTACCTTTTGAAAAATGTTTTTAGTAACATAACCAGAATACTATAATATTGCAGTCATGTAACTGGATTACTTTCCATTACGTTTAGATTACTCCAATACCAAATATGCTGATAAAAGACAAACATTTGATAGACTGGATCACTCATTGTATATCATCTAAATACGACTATCTTTCACAAATGTGAATCTATTTCTATGCGTTGTTGGTACGGGGCTTCTAACTTCCTCATCGATAGCCAACAATTTGCATCCACCCTTACAAGATTCAGATTCAGATTCAGATCTACTTTATTGTCATTCTAGTACACGTGTATACAGAACGAAATGTCGATGCATCTGACCCCCACAGTTTCCTTGAATGTACAGATATAAATAATGTTGTATTGTATTTTGGCTACGTATAGTATTTTACCATAGTGCCGATAGTGCAAGAAGAGTAGCTAACCAGATGCGCAAAATGGGCAGTCAGGTTAACAAGTCAGGTACACAGTAACATTAACACTGTAACAATAACGCTGTAATTACAATAGTGCAGAGAGCAATGTGCAAGGAGTGGCAAGCTATAAAAAAAACTGCCAGTAGTGTAAAAGTCAGATTAGCAGCCGTTTAGATTTAAGTTAACTATATGTTAGATTGACCATTTAACAGTCTAATGGCCAGGGGGACTAGACTATTGCGGAGCCTGGTGGTCCTGCACCGCACACTGCAGTACCTCTTCCCAGAGGCTAGCAGAGTGAACAGTCCATGATGGGGGTGAGAGGGGTCCCCGGTAATGTTTTTAGCATGGGATAGGCAGTGCTTCTGGCCAATGTCCTGAATGGAGGGAAGTGTAGTCCCGATTATTTTCTCTGCTGTCCTCGTTACCCTCCTCACACTACCCCAGTCGGTAGCGCTGCAGCCTCCACACCACACAGAGATACAGCTGGTCAGGATACTCTCTATGGTGCCCCTGTAGAATGTAATGAGGGAGGGTGGGGGCAGGTGGGCTCTCCTCATCCTCCGCAGGAAGTACAGGCGCTGCTGTGCCCTCTTAACCAGTGATGCAGTGTTTACGGACCAGGTAAGTTTGTTTGTAATGTGCACCCCTAGGAACTTGATACTGCTGACAACCTCCACAGCCTTGTTGTTGATGCAAAGTGGGGCATGGTTGGGCTGGTTTTTCCTAAAGTCGACAATGATCTCTTTAGTTTTGTCGACATTCAGGACCAGGCTGTTGTCCCTGCACCAGCCCACCAACTGCTCCACCTCCTCTCTGTAGGCCAGGTCGTTGTCATCCCTGATGAGGCCCACCACTGTTGTGTCGTCAGCATACTTCACGATGTGGTTTGTGGCGGACCTAGGGACGCAGTCGTGTGTCATCAAGGTGAACAGCAAGGGGCTTAGGACGCAGCCTTGGGGGGAGCCCGTGCTGAGGTAGATGACATCTGAACTGTTCTGACCTATCCGCACTGATTGGGGTCTGTCACAGAGGAAGTCCAGCAGCCAGTTCCGCAGGGGGGTGTTGAAACCCAGGAGTCTCATTTTGTCCACCAGATGTTGTGGGATGATGGTGTTGAATGCTGAACTGAAGTCCAGGAACAGCATCCGCACATGGGTGTTCTTCTCCTCTAGATGTGTCAGGCTCAGGTGAAGCGCAGAGGAGATGGCATCCCTGGTGGAGCGGTTTGTCCTGTAGGCAAACTGAAAGGGGTCGAATGAGGAGGGGAGACTGGAGGTGATGTGCTCTTTAACCAGTCTCTCAAAGCACTTCATTATGATAGGAGTCAGTGCAACGGGCCGGTAATCGTTGAGTGATAAGATCTGGGGTTTCTTTGGCACTGGGATAATGTTGGCAAATTTGAAGCATGATGGTACTTTGGCTTGGTCTAGCGAGGTGTTGAAAATGTCTGTTAGTACACAAGCCAGCTGATCGGCGCACTCCCTAAGTACCCGCCCCGGAATGTTGTCCGGGCCTGGAGCCTTCCTTGTGTTGACCCTTCTCAGGGTCTTCCTCACGTCAGATGAGTCCAGGTGGAGTGCTCTTTCGTCCTGATTTGGAACCGCTTTCGCTGCAGGGGTGCCGTTTTGTGCCTCGAACCTTCCAAAGAATTTGTTGAGGTCATTCAGAAAGTCCATGCTAGTGTTCTGCACTGGGGCGGTGGTTGGCTTGTAACTGGTGATGGCCTGAATGCCTTTCCACATATCCCTGGTGTTGGTTGTGCTGAGGAAACGTTCCTGGATTTTTTGACTGTGCGTTCGCTTTGCTAGTCTGATAGCCCGGTTCAGGTTAGCCCTCGCTGATAACAGCGCCTCCTTGTCACCAGATCTAAAGGCAAGGTTCCGTACTTTTAGTTGTTTTCGTATTTCAGCAGTCATCCAGGGCTTCTGATTGGCACGGGTGCATATAGTTTTGTTATTGCTGACGTCTTCTGCGCATTTACTGATGTAGGCTGACACAGAAATGGCGTACTCATCTATATTTATTTTGTTGTTGTAAGTGGCAGCCGATTTAAACATGTCCCAATCAGTGCAATCAAAGCAGTCCTGTAGTGCCTCCATTGCCCCCTCAGACCACACCCTCACCTGCTTCACTGTAGGTTTTTCTCTGGTCAGCAGGGGCTTGTATGCTGGAATTAGCATAATAGAAAGGTGATCTGATGAGCCAAGATGGGGGTGGGGGGCTGCTTTATATGCACCTTTGATGTTTGTGTAGGCCAGGTCTAATGTGTTCCTACCTCTTGTAGCAAAGTTTACATGCTGATGGAAATGCGGGAGAACTGTTTTCATATTGGCCTGGTTAAAGTCCCCCGCCGCAATAAAAATGCACTCGGTGTAAGCATGCTGCAGTTCACTCACAGTTCGGTAGAGAACGTCCATTGCCTCCTTCGTATTAGCGCTGGGGGGCACGTACACGGCAGTAATGATGGTCGCGCTAAACTCCCTCGGTAGGTAGAAGGGTCTGCAGATCACCGTCAAAAGTTCAATGTCTCGTGAGCAGTGTTTCGATATTATCTTCGCATTTTTACACCAGTTGTTGTTGGTATAAATGCATAGACCGCCCCCCTTGCTTTTGCCGGTGAGCTCGCCGCTTCTATCAGCGCGGAAAGCAGTTAGCCCCACAATGCTAACAGCGTCATTCGGGATAGATGAGTTTAGCCATGTCTCCGTCAGAATTAAAGCACAACAGTTCGTCAATTCGCGGTTCGATGTAAATTCCACTTGTAAATGGTCCAGTTTGTTGTCCAGGGAGCGGACGTTGGATAGGAAAATGGATGGTAGAGGCGTTTTGAAGGGTTTAGCCTTCATCCGAGCCGTTAGCCCGGCCCGACAACCTCGTTTCCTTCCCCGGTCACAGCGCTTCCGCTTGCCACTTTTACTCGCTGCTTTGTCGGCCGCTGCGTTCTGTTGACGTAGCACTCCGAGGCTAAGTAAACACTCCAGAGTGATCGTCGAAATTTGCGCTGGATTTCTGGATGTTCGCATATCCAGCAAAAAACTGCGATCGTATATTAATCTACAGTTAGAGTTGTCTTTGTTCGCCCTCATAAACTGAGTCGAAGATTGGGGTTTTTGACTAGAATGTGAGAAACTGTCGGGAGCAGATCCAGCCGCCGCCATAGAGGGCGCCGCCATTTTGTATAGGTAGGTTAAGGTTAGCGTCTCTGGAGAGTTTGATGCCATGAATAGCACTCTGCCTATAATACTTGATACCCTTATCTACTGACTTTTGAGATAAATTACCATAGCCATATAATTTCTCTTCAGATTATGCAATGAGGAATATCGACTAAAGAGTTGCTTTCTGTTGATGTTTCGGCGGCGGCATTTTCTCCATTTGTGACACATGGATACCATACTACGGTGTGCGTGGCTTAGCATGCTCTGTGGTGTCTATTAGTTGAGTGTCCATTGTGTATCCAAGTATTTCCTGAAAAAAAATATATATATTTACACATGTATATATATACACCGTAAATCCCGGACTATAGAGCGCACCTGATTATAAGCCGCACCCACAACTTTTTGGCGGATTTGCCACTTTTGCACTTACACAAGCCGCACCCATGTATAAGCAGCGTGCGCCCGCATTATTACTTGTAACACAATCACAAGTTTAACCCAGATCAGTCTGTAAGTTCCACGATTGTAACTTCATGGATAGTACACAATTCTAGAACAATAGTTGGCACCATAAATGGAAAGTGATAGCCGTAATTAACGTATGATGCAGACTTGTAAAGTCCGGGTCCTGTTGAAAGTAATCTAAGGAATCAAAATGTATATTTCCAAAGTTAAGGGTGGGAAAAATATATATCCACTATTGTCCGCTGCGACAACAGACAGATCTACCGGTAACTCAGCTTTACCCCAATTCCCATCACCCCGCGTTTGCTCCGCCCCTTCTTTTTGATTTGCCCATAGAACACATAACAGGATAAATCTCTAAAATAAATACATTACAAAAATATACAGTTGCAAATACATATTATACATGGTTACACATATTTACGGAGAAAGACGGTACCCCGAAAGAGTTTTCATAGTTTCAATAATAATAATATAACTTTCATCCCAAACCGTGCCTTTTAAAGGTACCAACACGCTAGTAGATAGATAGATAGATAGATAGATAGATAGATAGATAGATAGATAGATACTTTATTTATCCCCGCAGGGAATTTCAATTTTCCAGCAGCATTTTTGAACTGTGAACTTTGTGTTCAGTGGAGATGGAATAAGAGCTTGCTCTGTCCACTCCACGCATCGGCCTGGTATTGCAGTACCTCCTGGAACGTTGCATTCGCAATGATCGCAGCAAGGCTTTAGGGCTAGGACCTTAGCTTGGCCTTTTGGCTGAGAGTAAGTGTCCCGGCTCCTAGGCTTTGTAGCGTATTATGAACTGACCGATAACGGATAATGGATAATGAATAACGAAGATAGAACAATAACCCTTAAAAACCCCAAAACCCCCATCTGAATTGCGAAAGTTGTAGTCGATGTACGTGGTCACCGGCAGGGCATGATGGTAGACGCATCAGGTTAGCACTGCTCGTTCTATGCGTTTATACTGTCATTGGCGTCGGTTTTAAGAGTATTGTTAATTATTAATTTTACAATTCTAGCCATTTTAACATAGTTAGAAGTAAAGCAGCCGAGTCCTGCCATGGCCGGGCATTATACCGGCGGGCGGAGACGTAACTGCGTAAGATTCTTGCTCAAAGATGTTGTGGCAATTTCGGAGGGAATGTCAAGGCTGGATTTTATTAACAAGTTTGTTGAAAAGATTCTGAAGTTTAAAAAGGAGGAGGTACATGCTGTCATAAAAATGCCTTCTGGCAAGGGCTTTGATGTGAGTTTTGAAACGGCGGCTCTTTATCAAGAGTTTTGGAATCGCTTTGAGGGAGTGAGGTCCCAGTTTTCTGGATTTACAGTGGAGAAGCTGACTGATAATGCTAACAAGATTGTCATTGTTAGAATGTTTAGTGAAATAATCAGTGCTGATGACGTCTGTTATTGGTTGAGTAGATACTGCTCAGTAAAAGGCCAGGCTATGAAGGTGAGGGATGAGAAAGGCTATTGGACTGGTGCCTGGAGGGTACCCGTCCACTTACGGCAAGATCCTCAGGGCTTTCAGGGACTGAAACAACTCCCGTCGACTATATTCCTGGGGGAAAACCGTGGCTTTATCCACTATCAAGGGCAACCAAAACTCTGTCGCAAATGTGGTGAGCATGGGCATCTGGCTGAGGTATGTGATCGAATTTTTTGTGGAAAGTGCAGAACAATTGGACATTCCTTTGAGGAGTGTATCAATAGCAGAAAATGCAATCTCTGTGGAGAAACGAATCATCTCTAAAGAAACTGCCCGAATTCGTTTGCTAACAAATTGAAAGCTAGGAAGGCAGTTAACAAAGACAACAAAGACAATGAAATGATGTCAGACAACATAGATAATGAAATGAATAAATGTCACAAAGACAATGAAATGAATAAAGATAACAAAGACAATGAAATTAATAAAGTCATGGAAATACAAAATGAAAATGAACAAGAAATGAATGAAGTTATAGAAATACCCAATGAAGATGAACAAAATGAATAAAGTTATGGAAATACCCAATGAATTTGATCAAGAAATGCACAAAGAAATTGGACAAGACAAACAAATTGAAAAAACAGATGTCCCTACCAAAACCCCTGGAGGAGAGACCAGAGGATCAAATTTGAATCAGGAAGAACCTGGAAATTCTAATTCGATTTCTCATAAAATACCTGAATTTGGACATGACAAACAAATAGAAAAGGCAACTGCCACTCCAAAAACACATATTAATCAGGAAGGGCCTGGAAGAGAGTCCAAATTAGCAAATTTGTTTGCTACGCCATTGCCGGGATTTGGAGAAGACAAACAAATCGAAAAGGCGAACGACTCTCCAAAAACCCATACGGGCACTGGAAAGAGGGGTAAAAGTAAGACAAAATTGGGAGTGGTGAAAAAAACAGAAACAAAGAGAAAAGATTTAGAAGAAAGCCGGTTGCCGGTGAATAAGCCCACAAGGGAACTGTATGAAGTTGAGACGGAGGAAGTCGGGGAGGGAAAAAATCTGACCCTTTGTGGGCAGGGAAGTAAGAGACCCCTTGATAGGTCCTCTGGCTCACCCCCTAACCCAGAAAAAAGGGGAAGACCTGGAACCACAGAAAGAGAGTCAGAGGGTTCCAGAGTTTTCCCCGGTGAGTCTCAAAATGAGGTACTACTCTTAAGTGATGTGTCTGACACAGGTGACACTCTCGATGATCTCGATGATCACCAAAGAATGGACTCAGATCCCCCGGTTTTGTCTAACTAGTTTAAATACTTTAACAACAATTATGAACATTACATTCTCTACTATCAATGTGAGAAGTGTGAGATCAAAGGTTAAGGCTCACAGTGTTTTATCGTTCTTAAAAACTATCAGAACAGATGTGTTTTTACTACAGGACTGCTGCATCCCCTTTCTAAAAAATTATAAACAGTGGGAAGAGATTTGGCCATATCCGTCATTATGGAGTGGCTCGAATGAAAACCGTAACGATGGGGTAGCCATTTTAATAAACAACCCTCAACTCATCATAAAGGGGAGTACTGTGATGAGAGACGGACGCGCAATCTTAGCAAGACTTTCTTATATAGGGAATGATTTTAACCTCATTAACATATACGGCCATGCCGACAGACAACTCAGGTACGAACTTTTAGAGGACATTCAGTCGCATATGCTAGGCCATCAACCACTAATCGTGGGAGGAGATTTTAATTGCATCCTAAGTAGGAAGGATAGAAAGAGGACCGATGAGGAGTTTATAGTAGATAAAACATCAACTTTATTACAAGACATGTGCCGGACATTTAAACTGGTGGACTGTTTCAAATCCATACATCCAGGAGAGGAGGGCTTCACCTGGTTCAGTAGTGACAATGCCAGAGCCTCTCGAATAGACTACATATTTACAAGGGGTTTAGCACAGAGTGATGCAAGATTAATTCCAGTTTTTTTTTCGGATCACTTGCTACTGTCCTGCTCTTTCTCATTTCCTTCAGGTATGACTGTTGGGAAGGGTTTGTGGAAGTTAAACTGCTCCCTGCTGGAGGATGAGGTTCTAGCCGCACAATACAGGGAGCTGTACAAAGACTGGCAGGCCCTTCAAGACTCGTATGATTCACGAGCACAATGGTGGGAAATGACAAGGAAACGAACACAGACCTTTTTTAAAAATGCAGGGAAAAACAAGAAACTTAAAGAGATGAAACGCATGTCGGGACTACAAAGAAGACTCCAACGCTATTTCATCCTAACAGAAAAGGGGATGGACTTTAATGATGAAATCAAAGAGACCAAACAAGAACTAAACGCTTTGGCGGAAATAAAGAGCAAAGGCATCATAATAAGAAGCAGAGAAAGAGAAATAGAAGAAGGGGAAAAATGTACACGCTATTTTTTTTTTTAAATTATGAGCAAAAATGAGGGGCTTTTTAAACTTCAAAACGAAAACGGGCAAATAACAAAGGAAAGTAGTGAAATAACCAGATTGGTCGAAGACTACTACAAAAAATTATTTGAAAAGAAAGAAACACATGAGAATGAAATGGGGCATGTATTAGATCATATTTCAAGATCAGTGCGTCAAGACCCCTTTTTAACATCGGACTTTACCCAAGACCAACTGAATGATTGCATAAAGCCTATGAAAAAAGGCAAATCACCCGGGGAGGACGGACTCAACCTCGAATTTTACCGGACTTTTTGGGATATTTTAGCACCAAATCTGTTTACTGTTTTTAACGAATTTTCCAGTCGAGACCATATGCCAGACAGTTTCAGAATAGGGATAGTTACTCTATTGCACAAAAAAGGAGACAAAATTGACTTAAAAAACTGGCGACCCATAACGCTTTTAAACGTGGACTGTAAAATTTTCAGCAAGCTTCTAGCAACACGAATGTCTGTAGTCTTGGGAGACTTGGTTGATCCAGACCAAACCTGTGCCATTGTGGGAAGGAAGATCAGCGACAGTCTCATGCTGATCCGTGACACCATTTGTTATGCGAGAGACAGAAACATGCGACTAGCGGTCCTAAACCTAGACTTTGAAAAAGCCTTTGATCGAGTCTCGCACCAATACCTCTTCAGGGTATTGCAAAAATGTGGTTTTCCCCAAAAATACATCAAGTGGGTAGGACTGCTATACCGAGACATCTACAGCAAATTCATGATTAACGGGAATTTATCGGAAGCAATCGAGATCAACTGCGGTGTACGTCAAGGTTGCCCTATGTCTCCCCTTCTCTATGTTCTTTGCATTGAACCTTTGGCACAAATGTTAAGAAAAGATAGATTTGTCGAAGGGATCAATATCCCAGGAAGTGGGGGACAAATTACCAAGTGTGTTTTGTACATGGATGATTTTAATATTTTATGTACTGACCGCGCATCTGTTGGAAGAGCCCTTGACTTGACTGACCTGTTTGGGAGGGCGTCTGGGTCAAGGCTAAATAGAGAAAAATCACAAGTGAAGTTTTATGGAATGTGGAAAGAGACAGAAAAGGCAGGACTGCCGCTGACGGTGTTAAAGACAGACCAGAAAATCCTAGGGATAAAATTCAATGCGGATGGAGGAGGCGAGACCAACTGGGATGACGTGACAAGGAAAGTTAAGCAAAGACTTGTTTTTTGGTCACTAAGAAAACTGACAATAGAGGGGAAGGTCCTAATCCTCAAAGCGATCATCCTCCCAATGCTTTTGTCAATCAGTTTAGTTTTTATGCCTAAAAGAAACGTGCTGTTACAACTGGACCGAGCCATCTTTCGCTTTGTCTGGGGCTCAAAGCGAGAAAGGATAAAAAGAGATACAATGAAAAGGAAAAAGGGGGGAAAGGAGTGCCTGACCTCCAGCTTTTCCTGGGTAGCAAATATGTCTCTCTCCACTTCCAAAACGCTGTGGGCCCACCCAACAACCCGAAAAGTCAAGCAATGACCCGGTTTTGGATGGGCTCATATTTGCGGAAGCTAAAGCTTGTACCAAACAATCGTTTGATTCCAGTTTCATTTAACTTGCCACCAACACATCTCTTTATTTGGGATTTTTTGAAGAAGTTTGATTTGGAAACACAAGAATGTCACACTTTACAAAACCACAGGGCCCTTATTGCTATTGTGCAAGAGCGTGCAACAGTAAGTCCTGTGCGGGGGCTTGCGTTTGGCGAATCCACAACGGTTTGGAGCAACGTGAATCATCCTGCCCTCCCAAACAGACTACGAGACTTGTCATGGATGGTGGCTCATGAAGTTCTCCCAGTCAGAGCCGTAATGCACCACCGAGGAATGTCAGCGACTTCGACGTGCCCTCGACCTGGCTGTGGCGCCCAGGAGTCGGTGAGGCACCTTTTTTGTGAGTGCAGCGCTGCCCAGGTCTAGTGGACAATGGCCGACCAACTAGGAAAGTTCCCGGACTTGCCAGCAGGGGAGGTCCCTGATGCACAGTACGTGCTTTACGGGATGAGTCGGTCGAGGAGGTCTCGGAACGACTTTGCCAGGGACTGGCTCACTCTCGCCGCCATCAAGGACGCCATCTGGACCTCCAGAAACCTGCTGGTATGGAGGTGCAGGCAGATCCCCCCCGTGGCTGTGCTCCAAATGGCTGCAGATACCATACAATCTGCGAGCGGCGGGCCTAGGACGCAGCCATAAAGAAGACTCGTCTGCACCCACCCGGAGGGGGGAGCCGGAGCTACACTGTGGGAGTCCGAGCAGCAACGGCCTGGGTTGTGGAACCCAGAAGGGAGAGGACCCACACAGAAGTCAAGTCAAGTCAAGTCATTTTTATTTGTATAGCCCTAAATCACGAAGAGTCTCAAAGGGCTTCACAGATTATTACACTATGTTACACAGACTATTTTTTCAGCCGACGAGAAGAGTAGGTTATTCATATGCTATGGAGTAGAAGTGAGTTTTAAGTTTAGATTTAAACATTTCCACTGAGGTTGCAGATCGGATCTCAGGGGGAAGAGCATTCCACAGCACCGGTGCCCGGATGGAGAACGCTCTCGAACCAGCAGAACACTTATTTGCTCTTGGGATCACCAGAAGACCGGCACTCTCAGATCGTAGGCTTCGGACCGGGACGTAGGGGCAAATCAGATCTGAAAGATAAGAGGGAGCAAGTCCATGTATGATTTTGTACAATACTAAGAGAACCTTGAAATCACATCTATGGCTAACTGGGAGCCAATGCAGGTTAGCCAAAATCGGTGTTATGTGATCATACTTGTTTGTCCTAGTTAAAAGCCTCGCTGCGGCATTTTGTACCAGCTGAAGTGATTTGATTCTAGACTTCGGGAGACCAGAGAGTAGTGCATTACAGTAATCGAGACGGGAGGTGACAAACGCATGAATTATAATTTCCGCATCAGACTGAGACAGTATTGAACGGATTTTAGCAATGTTACGAAGATGGAAGAAAGCGGTTCTAGTAGTTTTCTTTACATGCATTTCAAAGGATAGATCAGGGTCAAATATGACACCTAAATTTTTAACTGAGTCACTCTGTGTGATGTGACATTTGTCAATGTTCACAGCAGTTTTTGAGAATATATCACGGCATTTAGATGGACCAATGACTAACATTTCGGTCTTTTCAGAGTTAAGACGCAAGAAATTGAGTGACATCCACTCTTTTATCTCAACGAGGCAGGCCTCCAAATTTCCACAGTTTAGTGTGTGAGATTCCTCCAACGGAAGATATAGTTGAGTGTCGTCTGCGTAGCAGTGGAAGCTGATATTGTACTTGCGAATAATATCACCTAATGGAAGCATGTAAATACTGAAAAGAAGGGGGCCAAGCACTGAACCCTGCGGAACACCAGAAGGGAGAGGACCCATACAGAGGACTGGAAGAATGCTGCTTGGGAGGGTGGGATGGCAGAGCTATGCCCTTGCACAATAGTATTGCCTTTTACACGCTGGTTAACTACTGTTAAAAGAAAATAACTCTGAAATTGTTTAATTGATGTTGAAAATGTCAGGAAAAAATGTTAAAACGTCATATCGTCACGTCATATTGTCAGATATTAAAAAATTGTGAATATGCTTGATGGCTGTTGAGATTGTCGTGTTTGTTTTGCTGCTGTTGGTGTCGGTGGATTTGTTCAGACTGAGGACAATCGACTTTGGCCTGGACGGATCTATTGACACTAACAAAGATGTTATATAATGAAATTGTGAATATGCTTGATTGCTAATAAGATTTTCGAGAAGGTTTGTTCAAACCTCACTTTGTGTTTGCTGTTAAAAACGTCATATTGGAATATAATATTGTGAATGTGCTTAATTGCTGTTGAGATTGTCATGATTGTTTTCTGTTTTTAGTGTCAATAAATTTGTTCAAACCAAAAAAATTTGGCCTGGACGGATCTATTGACATTAACAAAGATGTTATATAATGAAATTGTGAATATGCTTGATTGCTAATAAGATTTTCGAGAAGGTTTGTTCAAACCTCACTTTGTGCTTGCTGTTAAAAACGTCATATTGGAATATAATATTGTGAATGTGCTTAATTGCTGTTGAGATTGTCATGATTGTTTTCTGTTTTTAGTGTCAATAAATTTGTTAAAAAAAAAAAAAATTAAAAAAAAAAAAAAAATCTGGTGGATTTGTTCAGACCAAAGGCAATCGACTTTGACCTGGACGGATCTATTGACACTATCAAAGATGTTATATAATGAAATTGTGAATATGCTTGATTGCTATTAAGATTTTCGAGAAGGGTTGTTCAAACCTCACATTGTGTTTGCTGTTAAAAACGTCATATTGAAATATAATATTGTGAATGTGCTTAATTGCTGTTGATATTGTCATGATTGTTTTCTGTTATTAGTGTCAATAAATTTGTTCAAACCCATCCCTTTGCTGAGAACAGCACAATAATAAAGCAATAGGAATACAATATACAAAACACCCAATGTGACGGGCTAATACCCACTGTAGCGTGTTGTATAGAGTATTTCAGATTCAGATTCAGATTCAGATCTACTTTATTGTCATTCTAGTACACGTGTATACAGAACGAAATGTCGATACATCTGACCCGCACAGTTTCCTCGAATGTACAGATATAAGTAAAAGTTGTATTGTATTGTATTATGGCTACGTATAGTATTTTACCATAGTGCCGATAGTGCAAGAGGAGTAGCTAACCAGATGTGCAAAATGGGCATTCAGGTTAACAAGTCAGGTAAACAGTAACATTAACACTGTAACAATAGTGCTTTAAATAGTGCTACATAAAATACACACTGCAATAAAAGTACGGTAATATGCAATGTAGGGGGGTGTGGTTTAGTGTGGGCCTTTACTCCGCCAGGTGGAGTTAAAGAGCCTCATGGCATGAGGAAGAAAAGGTCTCTTCAGTCTGTCCGTGGTACAAGACAGTAACAGCAGTCAGTCGCTGAAGCTGCTCTTCTGTCTGGATATAATGCTGTGTAGTGGATGTGATGAATTGTCCATGATTGACCGCAGCTTTTTCAGTGCCCGTCTCTCAGCTACTGTTGTCAGGCTGTCGAGCTCTGTGCCCACAACAGAGCTCGCTTTCCTCGCCAGTTTATTGAGACGAGAGGAATCCTTCTTCATGACGCTGCCTCCCCAACATTGATAAAATTCTGAAGTTTAAAATGGAGGACTTACATTGCGTCATAAACTTGCCTTCTGGCAAAGGCTTTGATGTAAGTTTTGTAACGGCGGCTCTTTATCAAGAGTTTTGGAATCGTTTTGAGGGGGTGAGGCCCCAGTTTTCTGGATTTACAGTGGAGAAGCTGTCTGATAATGCTAACAAGATAGTTATTGTCAGGATGTTTAATGAAATGGTGAATGCTGATGACATCTGTTATTTGTTGAGTAGATATTGCTCGATAAAAGGCCAGGCTATGAAGGTGAGGGATGAGAAAAACGTTTGGAATTGTGCCTGGAGGATACCCATCCAGCAATGGCAAGATCCTCAGGGCTTTCAGGGACTGAAACAACTCCCGTCGACTATATTCCTGGGGGAAAACTCTGGCTTTATCCACTATCAAGGACAACCGAAACTCTGTTGTAAATGTGGTGAGCATGGGCATCTGGCTGAGGTATGTGATCGAATTTTTTGTGGAAAGTGCAGGACAATTGGACATTCCTTTGAGGAATGCACCAATAGCAGAAAATGCAATCTCTGCGGAGAAACGAACAACCTCTATAGAAACTGCCCAAAATCGTTTGCTAACAAGTTGAAAGCTAGGAAGGGAGTTAACAAAGACAACAAAGACAATGAAATGATGTCAGACAACATAGATAATTAAATTAATATATGTAACAAAGACAATGAAATGAAAAAAGACAACAAAAACAATGAAATGAATAAAGTTATGGAAATACAAAATGAAAATGAACAAGAAATGAATAAAGTTATGGAAATACCCAATGAAGATGAACAGGAAATGAATAAAATTATGGAAATACCCAATGAAGATGAACAAGAAATGCACAAAGACAATGAACAAGACAAACAAATTGAAAATACATCCCAAACCTCTGGAGGAGAGACCAAAGAATCAAATTTGAGTCAGGAAGGAACTGGAAATTCTAATTCGATTTTTCATCAAATACCTGAATTTGGACAAGACAAACAAATAGAAAAGGCAACTGTCACTCCAAAAACACATATTAATCAGGAAGGGCCTGGAAGAGAGTCCAAAATAACAAAATTGTTTGCTATGCCACTTCCGGGATTTGAAAAAGACAAACAAATCGAAAAGGCGAACGACTCCCCAAAAAACCCTACGGGCACTGGAAAGAGGGGTAAAAGTAAGACAAAATTGTGGGTGGTGAAAACACCGGAAACAAAGAGAAGAGATTTAGAAGAAAGCCGATTGCCGATGAAAAAGCCCACAAGGGAACTGTATGAAGTTGAGACGGAGGAAGTCGGGGAGGGAAAAAATCGGACCCTTTGTGGGCAGGGAAGTAAGAGACCCCTTGATAGGTCCTCTGGCTCACCCCCTAACCCAGAAAAAAGGGGAAGACCTGGAACCACAGACAGAGAGTCAGAGGATTCCAAAGTTTTCCCCGGTGAGTCTCCAAATGAGGTACTGCTCTTAAGTGATGTGTCTGACACAGGTGACACCCTCGATGATCACCAAAGAATGGACTCCGATCCCCCGGTTTTGTCCAAGTAGTTTAAATACTTTAACAATAATTATGAACATTACATTCTCTACTATCAATGTGAGAAGTGTGAGATCAAAGGTTAAGGCTCACAGCGTTTTATTGTTCAGAACGGATGTGTTTTTACTACAAGAATGCTGCATCCCCTTTCTAAAAAATTATAAACAGTGGGAAGAGATTTGGCCATATCCGTCATTATGGAGTGGCTCGAATGAAAACCGTAACGATGGGGTAGCCATTTTGATAAACAACCCTCAACTCATCCTAAAGGGGAGTACTGTGATGAGAGACGGACGCGCAATCTTAGCAAGACTTTCTTATATAGGGAATGATTTTAACCTCAATAACATACCGACAGACAACTCAGGTACGAACTCTTAGAGGACATCCAGTCGGATATGCTAGGCCATCAACCACTAATCGTGGGAGGAGATTTTAATTGCATCCTAAGTAGGAAGGATAGAAAGAGGACCGATGACGAGTTTAAAGTAGATAAAACATCAACTTTATTACAAGACATGTGCCGGACATTTAAACTGGTAGACTGTTTTAAATCCATACATCCAGGAGAGGAGGGCTTCACCTGGTTCAGTAGTGACAATGCCAGAGCCTCTCGAATAGACTACATATTTACGAGGGGTTTAGCACAGAGTGATGCAAGATTAATTCCAGTTTTTTTTCGGATCACTTGCTACTGTCCTGCTCTTTCTCATTTCCTTCAGGTATGACTGTTGGGAAGGGTTTGTGGAAGTTAAACTGCTCCCTGCTGGAGGATGAGGCTCAAGCCGCACAATACAGGGAGCTGTACAAAGACTGGCAGACCCTTCAAGACTCGTATGATTCACAAGCACAATGGTGGGAAATGACAAAGAAACGAACACAGACCTTTTTTAAAAATGCAGGAAAAAAACAAGAAACTTAAAGAGATGTGTTTGACTACAAAGAAGACTCCAACGCTATTTCATCCTAACAGAAAAGGGGATGGACTTTAATGATGAAATCAAAGAGACCAAACAAGAACTAAACGCTTTGGCGGAAATAAAGAGCAAAGGCATCATAATAAGAAGCAGAGAAAGAGAAATAGAAGAAGGGGAAAAATGTACACGCTACTTTTAAAAAAAAAATATGAGCAAAAGTGAAGGGGTTTTTAAACTTCAAAACGAAAACGGGCAAATAACAAAGGAAAGTAGTGAAATAAACAAATTAATCGAAGACTACTACAAAAAATTATATGAAAAGAAAGAAACACATGAGAATGAAATGGGGCATGTATTAGATCATATTTCAAGATCAGTGCGTCAAGACCCTTTTTTAACATCGGACTTTACCCAAGACCAACTAAATGATTGCATAAAGACTATGAAAAAAGGCAAATAACCCGGGGAGGACAGGCTCAACCTCGAATTTTACCGGACTTTTTGGGATATTTTAGCACCAGATCTGATTACTGTTTTTAACTAATTTTCCAGTCGAGACAACATGCCAGACAGTTTCAGAATAGGGATAGTTACTCTATTGCACAAAAAAGGAGACAAAATTGATTTAAAAAACTGGCGACCAATAACGCTTTTAAACGTGGACTGTAAAATTTTCAGCAAGCTTCTAGCAACACGAATGTCTGTAGTCTTGGGAGACTTGGTTGATCCGGACCAAACCTGTGCCATCGTGGGAAGGAAGATCAGCGACAGTCTCATGCTGATCCGTGACACCATTTGTTATGCGAGAGACAGAAACATGCGACTAGCGGTCCTAAACCTAGACTTTGAAAAAGCCTTTGATCGAGTCTCGCACCAATACCTCTTCAGGGTATTAGAAAAATGTGGTTTTCCCCAAAAATACATCAAGTAGGTGGGACTGCTATACCGAGACATTTACAGCAAATTCATGATTAACGGGAATTTATCAGAAGCAATCGAGATCAACTGCGGTGTGCGTCAAGGTTGGCCTATGTCTCCACTTCTCTATGTTCTTTGCATAGAATCTTTGGCACAAATGTTAAGAAAAGATAGATTTGTCGAAGGGATCAATATCCCAGGAAGTGGGGGACAAATTACCAAGTGTGTTTTGTACATGGATGATTTCAATATTTTATGTACTGACCGCGCATCTGTTGGAAGAGCCCTTGACTTGACTGACCTGTTTGGGAAGGCGTCTGGGTCAAGGCTAAATAGAGAAAAGTCACAAGTGAAGTTTTATGGAACGTGGAAAAAGACAGAAAAGGCAGGACTCCCACTGACGGTGTTAAAGACAGACCAGAAAATCCTAGGGATAAAATTCAATGCAGATGGAGGAGGCGAGACCAACTGGGATGACGTGACAAGGAAAGTTAAGCAAAGACTTGTTTTTTGGTCACTAAGAAAACTGACAATAGAGGGGAAGGTCCTAATCATCAAAGCGATCATCCTCCCACTGCTTTTATCAATCAGTTTAGTTTTTATGCCCAAAAGAAACGTGCTGTTACAACTGGACCGAGCCCTCTTTCGCTTTGTCTGGGGCTCAAAGTGGGAAAGGATAAAAAGAGATACAATGAAAAAGAAAAAGGAAAAAGGGGGGAAAGGAGTGCCTGATCTACAGCTTTTCCTGGGAAGCAAATATGTCTCTCTCCACTTCCAAAACGCTGTGGGCCCACCCAACAACCCGAAAAGTCAAGCGATGACCCGGTTCTGGATGGGCTCATATTTGCGGAAGCTAAAGCTTGTACCAAACAATCGTTTGATTCCAGTTTCATTTAACTTGCCACCAACACATCTCTTTATTCGGGATTTTTTAAAGAAGTTTGATTTAGAAACACAAGAAAGTCACACTTTACAAAACCACAGGGCCCTTATTGCTATTGTGCAAGAGCGTGCAACAGTAAGTCCTGTGCGGGGGCTTGCGTTTGGCGAACCTACAACGGTTTGGAGCAACGTGAATCATCCTGCCCTCCCAAACAGACTACGAGACTTGTCATGGATGGTGGCTCATGAGGTTCTCCCAGTCAGAGCCGTAATGCACCACCGAGGAATGTCAGCGACTTCGACGTGCCTTCGACCTGGCTGTGGCGCCCAGGAGTCGGTGAGGCACCTTTTTTGTGAGTGCAGCGCTGCCGAGGACTTGTGGACAATGGCCGACCAACTAGGAAAATTCCCGGACTTGCCAGCAGGGGAGGTCCCTGATGCACAGTACGTGCTTTACGGGATGAGTCGGTCGAGGAGGTCTCGGAACGACTTTGCCAGGGATTGGCTCACTCTCGCCGCCATCAAGGACGCCATCTGGACCTCTAGAAACCTGCTGGTATGGAGGTGCAGGCAGATCCCCCCAGTGGCTGTGCTCCAAATGGCTGTAGACACCATACAATCTGTGAGCGGCGGGCCTAGGACGCAACCATAAAGAAGAATCGTCTGCACCCACCCGGAGTGGGGAACCGGGGCTACACTGTGGGGGTCCCGGAACGGCCTGGGTTGTGGAAAGTAGAAGTAAGAAGGGAGAGGACCCACAAAGAGGACTGGAGGATGCTGCTTGGGAGGGTGGGATGACAGAGCTATGCCCTTGCACAATAGTTTTGCCCTTTACACTTTGGTTAACTACTATTAAAAGATAATAACTCTGAAATTGTTTAATTGATGTTGAAAATGTCAGAAAAAAGTGTTAAAATATCATCATGTCATATTGTCAGATATAACAAAATTGTGAAAATGCTTGATGGCTGTTGAGATCGTCGTATTTGTTTTGCTGCTGTTGGTGTCGGTGGATTTGTTCAAAACAAAGACAATCGACTTTGGCCTGGACGAATCTATTGACACTAACAAAGATGTTATACAACGAAATTGTGAATACGCTTGATTGCTATTAAGATTTTAGAGAAGGGTTGTTCAAACCTCACATTGTGTTTGCTGTTAAACGTCATATTGAAATATAATATTGTGAATGTGCTTGATTGCTGTTGAGATTGACAAGATTGTTTTCTGTTATTAGTGTCAATGAATTTGTTCAAACCATTAATTGCTGTTAAAAATGTTGAAAAAATTGTTAAAATGTCATATTGTCAGATATAACGAAATTGTGAATATGCCTAATTGCTGCTAAAATTATCGAGAAAAATTGTTCAAACCTCACATTGTTTATTTGTTGTTAATAGTGTCAATAAAATTGTTTAATCCCAAAAAAATGGATAATGAATAACGAAGATAGAACAATAACCCTTAAACCCCCCCCCTCCTGTAACCAACTATGCAGTTACAATCGTGTTCAAGATTTGTGAACAATCTATGAAGAGCCATGATCTTTGATTTTTGCAATCCGGAGATGGAATAAGAGCTTGCTCTGTCCACTCCACGCATCGGCCCGGTATTGCAGTACCTCCGGGAACGGTGCATTCGCAATGATCGCAGCAAGGCTTTAAGGCTAGGACCTTAGCTTGGCCTTTTTGGCTGAGAGTAAGTGTCCCGGCTCCTAGGCTTTGTAGCGCATTATGAACTGACCGATAATGGATAATGAATAACGAATATAGAACAATAACCCTTAAAAATCCCCTCCTGTGGTTCTGATATAACTGGGAGGAGACGGTCATGCTTTGTCCACTCCACGCATCGGCCCGGTATTGCAGTACCTCCAGTAACGGTGCATTCGCAATGATCGCAGCAAGGCTTTAAGGCTAGGACCTTACCTTGGCCTTTTGGCTGAGAGTAAGAGTCCCGGCTCCTAGGCTTTGTAGCGTATTATGAACTGACCGATAACGGATAATGGATAATGAATAAAGAAGATAGAACAATAACCCTTAAAAAATCCCCCCCCCCCTGGTCAGTTGTGGTTCTGATCTTGTATACGATCACTGGCCTGGTATTGTAGTACCTCCGGGATCGGTGCATTCGCAATGATCGCAGCACGGCTTTGGGGCTAGGACCTTAGCTTGGCCTTTTGGCTGAGAGTAAGTGTCCCGGCTCCTAGACTTTGTAGCGTATTATGAACTTGCCGATGATGGATAATGAATAAAGAAGATACAACAATAACCCTTAAAAAATCTACCCCCTAACCCCCCACCCCCTCGCTTCTTTAGCTTGGCCTTTTGGCTGAGAGTAAGAGTCCCGGCTCCTTGGCTTTGTAGCGTTTTATGAACTGACTGATAACGGATAATGGATGATTAATAGAAAAAATAGAACAATAACCCTTAACCCCCCCAATAGTTACTAAATACTGAATTGTGGCATTCATACAAGTTAGTAAAAACACAGCACTATGAACAGCAAATTTTAGGCAAAAACTGCAAGTCTTTACTACTCTGCATAAAATCTGATTTGAAATAAGATATTCTTGTCTGGACATTTTGCAAAGGATGTTTTTTTTAAAAATTCAACAAAAATGTATTAAACCCTTCAATGTTCCACCGGTCTGCCGTCAGACTGTTGATAAAGTCTTGTCTTTACGATGTCACTAGTCACTGAAATACTTTGTTATAAAATTGGAAAGCCTAAACTAATCACAGAATCTCAGAAAGTTAGGGTTAGGGTTAGTATGAATGGGGATGTGTTTTACTCTTGATTTTGATTGTCTATTTGTTATGCAAGCCACCAAACAAAACTTCCGAGCTCAAAAACAACGCTTCTTTGATATATTCGCATTAAGTAAAAGATTTTCCATGCTTTGCTATATAGTGAGCAATGGCGTTTTTAGAAGTGACAGTGGTTTTCAGGATCTGTGTTTGTTTGCCGTAACCTGGACACAGCGCGTTTCAATGTCACCGCCTTGTCAGACTCGTCCTTGAATTCATGTTCATGATTCGTTACGTATTGACGTTTAATACTTGATGTGCGAGGTACAACACTCTCAAGGCATAATGCACAAAGAGCATGGTCATTTTTTGCACAAGGCCCCAGTCATTTGCCCATGCTGGCTGAAAAGAACAACATTTTTTGCTGGAAAAGCCGCCATGATTCATTCGGTTATCGCGCGCCTGTGTTTCGTTGGCTGGGTTACAACACAGATCTCTTCCCCTCTCCTCGGCACCGCACAGACACACGCTCACAAACGGAGCAGAGGAGGAGGGGCGTGACCGTAAAGCCTCTAAACAACACGCCGCACAACTGAAAATGTCTAAATTTCAGGTAAATGCGCGAAAAACAAAAAATCATTATTATTTTGCCGTGCGCTCGCGTGCCACTGGGTAACCCCTCACGTGCCACTGCTGTATTTACTCGTCATCATTCATGCAATGTTTGTGTTGCGTCTTCTACAAGCCACGTGAACTCTTTCCACGATGCTTTTAATGTACGTTTACGTTTTGCAGCGTCATAAATTTTAGCTTCTTTTGAATCTTTCTTCTGGGACTGAGGTTTTGGCTTGATTCCTAACCACTTATCCATTTTTCTTGTGTTCTCTGTTGTGTGTATTTTAGAAAATGAAATGCAAATGCACGACCTTATAACGCTCGGGAGAGTCCGGAAGCACGAAGTTATTTGATGCAGGCTTCTGTTCGGTTGCCGAGTATGCAAATTGCCAAATGAACCGAAATTTCCAAACCGAACAAAGATTTTGAAATCGGAATAAAGCAAAAGTTTGATTTAAAAAAACCCAACCTTTTTTTCCCTTGAAAAAGTTGTCGGCCACCCGGGCGGAGATGTTTTGTAAGTTGTACGCCCGACGTAAAAGATGCACGCCCCGGGCATCCGGGCAGACGTTATTTTAGACACTGGTCTAACAAGATGGTCAGTAGGGTCAAACGAACTACTTGCTTTCTTGATCCGTTTCTGGCTTTACTGGTGAAAGATCTGTTTGGGATCTCATGACCTTCAGTTTTAAATATGATTAATATATCGCTATCCTGGGGTATTGTTCCTGTAGCCTTTGAGTCTGCTGTCATTAAACCCACGCTTAAGCAACCTAACCTTGACCTGGAAAGTGTAGGTAATTATAGGCGAGTGTCATATCTGCCATTTTTTGCAAAATTACTTGAAAAGGTCGTTGCAATGCAGCTTTATGACTTTATGCCGGAAATTAATCTTTGAGACTGTCCAGTGAGCATTTAGAGAAAATCACTCTCCTGAGATAGCCCAGGCTAAAGTAACCAATGATCACCTCTTTGCAAAAGATTCTGGTGCCTTGTCAATGTTACTGCTGCTGGATCTCAGTGCTGCTTTTGATACTGTGGCCCAAAACATGGTATTTGTTCGTCTGGAATGCATCGGTATCTTGGGGACTGTACTCTCGTGGTTTAGGTCCTACCTGTCAGACAGGACGCAATGCGTTAACTACGGCAATCTGACCTCTAGCCATTTTGATGTCCCCTGTGGCGTTCCATGGGGCTCTGTATTTAGCCCCCTTCTCTTTAGTATTTATATGCTTCCGCTAGGTGATATTATCTGCAAGTATAATAGTTTCCATTGCTATGCAAATGACACTCAACGGTTAAATTGTAGAAATCTGGAGGCCTGGCTTACTGAGATTCAAAGATGGATGTCACTTAATTTTTTGCGCCTTAACCCAGGTGTTTGGGCATTTGGGTTGGCCATGGTCCAAAAAATGTTGTGTGTGTTTTTGCTCCGTTTTCCCTTTTTATTTTCTTTGTTTTTGTATGTGTTTGTCTTGCTGTCGGTCTCCCCTCTAGAGGGATATGACCAGGATAGGTAGATAGATAAACCCAGAAAAAAACTGAAATGTTGATTGTTGGTCCAGCTCATTGTCGTGAGTTGTTTTCAAACACTGCCCTGAACCTAGACAAATGTAATATCACCCATAGTGATTCGGTCAAAAATGTACATGTTATATTTTATCCCAATCTGTCAGTTACACATGAAAAATATGACCTTACACCTCCGTAATATTGCAAAGATTTGTTCGATGCTGTCCCAATTAGATGCAGAGGTTCTAATTCATGCGTTTATTAATTCTCGGCTTGATTTACTGTCATGTATTGCTTTCTGGTCTCCCGATGTCTAGCATCTAATGTTTGCTGCTGGTTCAGAATGCGGCAGCGAGACCCTTGACTAAGACAAAAAAGTTTGTGCATATTACTCCTGTAATGGCCAACTTGCACTGGCTCCCAGTCCACCTAAGATGTGACTTTAAGGTTCTTTTACTAACATACAAATATTTGCATGGACTTGTGCCCTCTTATCTCTCAGATTTGGTTTCTCCCTATGTTACTGCACAGAGCCTCCGCTCTGAAAATGCCGGTCTACTTGTGACTCCGAGAGCCAAAAAGAAGTCTGCAGGCTCGAGAGCGATCTCCAATCCGGGTCGCGGTGCTGTGGAATGCTCTGCGCCTCCAGAAATAAGATCTGCAACCTCAGTGGAAATTTTTAAATCTAGACTTAAGACACATTTCTATTCAAAAGCGTACGATTGATGCCCACCTCATATTTTGTATTGTCCTGTCTTTTTCTGACTGTTTGGCCGGTGGTGACACTTGGGAGAAGGACGATTTGAGATGAGTCAGCGAACCACCGTCTTACCTAAAGCATGTCAACACCTGCATTGACCAGCCGGCAGAGATAGGAAGCTGCGTCGTCGCTGTTATGGACTTTTTAGACAAATTTCGACATGTTATCTATTGTTCTCTTTTATTGATGTTTACTATGTTTGTATACTGTTACCCAGTGCTAAATCTATTACACCCTGGTCATCCTGAAAGGGGGATTACCGCCCTTTTCAAGGTTTCTTTTTTCCTCACGCTGAGGTTTTGAGTTTTTCCCTGCCCACATGTTGGTTTAAAATCAGGCGACGGTGAAATTATAACCCTGTGCAGTCCTTTGAGACATTTTTGTGATTAAGGGCTATACAATTAAATGTGACTTGACTGACTTGATTTGACATGTTCTGTATTTTATTTTGTTTCTTTAAGAATCTAGCTCTGATATTGTTCAGTCTCAATGGAAGAGGTGACAATCTTAAATCGTGTCAATGTTCAGTTCGATGTTTTTAGCTGTTAGGAACGCCACCACCAGTTCTTCCGCACTTTGCCGCCAACTCGCTGTGGTTCACCTCGTTGCAGAGGCTGGTAGCTGCTGCCTTTTGCATACGAGCGGGGTTTGATCTTCAGCCCAGTCACAATGAAATAATTCATTCTTAAATACTGCTCCAGGTCGAGCTCGGTTATTTTTCCGTCTCTTTCCACAGCACGCATCCTCAGCTCTTTCCCCTTCATCAACAGATCAAGTATCATATATTTTTTTTATAAAAGTCATTTAATTTGTTTACAAGAAAGTCCAGTGATTTTTTTAATATCCTGCGTCTCGTCCGATTATCTTCTTGTTTTTTTTTACCTCACTGTGAGAGTGTGACACTGGAGTGTCATGTCCAATTTCGTTGTCACAATATGTTAACCCATTTTGTAACAATGACAATAAAGGTATATTCTATTCTATACAATGTTTATTTGGCCACTTAATCTTTGCAATTTGACACATTGAGTGTGTCAGCGGTTAAGCCAGTTAACTAGGCCTACGCCCACTTGATCAAGTAATTTGTATATATTTTAAACAACATGAGGCTCACCTAGAGGAATCTATGATTGTCCCTCATCTTATGGCTAAACAAAAAACTTGTTAATGTCTGGGCAAAATAGGATAAGAAAAAATGTGTAGCTTAGTCACTTTGAGTCTGTGTAGTTTCTGTTTTTCCTTGTGCTTTGAAGCACTTGTTTTCGGTTGTACTACCTAATACAGCTACATCTAGGGGTCAAAAAATACCCAGCAATCACAAAAGCAGTGGTATTGATATGAAATACTGTAAATCACCACATTACGATATGAGTGTTACACTAAACTAAATTTAAAACCCATATCTTTCATTTGATCTTTTTACTCGCCGATACGATACCTTAAAATAGTACAGAATCTGCATTGGAACAATGCTAGTTATTTTTTAGTGTAATTAGATGGCTAACAGAAGTGTATTATACATTAAACTTCTGTCTCAATTACCATGTTTGATGTGCTTTATCATTGCCAGTGTTAGGAATGACGCCGTTATAAATAACGCTGTTACCAAACAGCGTTCAAAGATGTAAAGATATTCCCTGACTGAAGACTCCTATTACCCCCCACAGTTTCTCCTTTGTTAATGACAAATGTGACTTTCTCTTGTCAACAATGTCCTTTATTCTTTCGTTTGATACAACTTTCCTTGTCATATAAATAAACATAGTTAGTTAGTATCAAACCACTTGCATTATTTATTTGTGTCTACTATTTTCCTTCTGGACTGATCAATCATTACCTATATCAATTACAGTAATAGAAAAACGACCATTTAAAGCTAAAATTAAAATATGTTTTGAGTATTTCGTACTTCATGATAAATGCAAGGCATAATATGAGACTATTTGTGTTGGAAACAGTAAGAATTTACCTGCTGACCAAATTGGTAACCACCGAACTAGATTCTGAATTATATAAATATGATTTAGACCAATTTCTCTACAGCCTCTTCCACAACGTCATCATTACTGATGGTCAAAAGCAGTGCGTTACTTTGTCAAGTACAAATCAGCTGGTTGTTTCATGTTAAAGCTATGTCAGCGTGTGCATTCTTCTTATGCGTAAGAAAGAAAAGCAGGGCATTCTCGGTCGGCCTTTCAACATATTTATTCACGCACAATACGCTAACGTGAACACGGCTATCATTTTTACCTTACACGAGAGCCATCTAAAAATTAAACAAAGCAATGTGTTCTGTTGTGTACACAATGGAGAACATCCTACCGTAATATCACGGGTAAGAGCGCTATTAAATTAGCAATACACAGTGTTCATTTTACCTCTGAAAAGTGATGGGTCCCGGGGACTCGCATGTTTAAAAATCTATGGGTCCCAACAGATATCTATGGGTCCCCAAAATTTAGTCTCATATTGAAATTGTTAATCGGCGACAAATATATAATGTAAATCTATTTATTCATTCCGTTTTAATCACCACCGTTTATTGATAATACAAATCAGTTATCACTTCAAGAGTTTTCAGTTCACAACAATATTGTACATTATACAAGATAATATTGCTGAAATAATTATATTAATCTATATTTTCATTCAGTTTTATTCATGACAGTTAATTGGTAATACGAAGCGGTTATCACTTCAGATTTTTCAGTTCACAATATTGTACATTATACAAAATAATCTTGCTGAAATATGAATCTATATTTTCATTCAAATTTAATCATCACAGTTAATTTGTAATACAAATCAGTTATCACTTCAAGAATTTTAAGTTCACAAAAATATTGTACATTATACAAAATAATATTGCTGAAATATTAGTCTATATATTCATGCAGTTTTAATCATCACAGTTGATTGGTAATACAAGGCAGTTATGACTTCAGGTTTTCAGTTCATATATTCTTCGTGGTTTGCTGTCCCGCCACAGTTGTAATGCCTTCTTAAGGTCCAATTGCAGCAACGGAATTTCCATAGCTAATTTGTGGTTTTCATTGTCGTGGTGCCGATCAAATGTGCTCTTCTGAAAGTTAGTATTGTGAAATTATTTATGCAATCCAGTTTTTTTGTCACGCTGGGTACGCACAACACAGAACATGTAGCCTCTATTATCATCCTCATAGCGTAACCAGGAATATAATTGAGTCCATTTTGGCAGAAAAGTAATTTTCTTGCTAGGAGTATTCTTTTGTTTATTTTCTTTCGTCGAATCGTTCGCTTCAACACACGTGCTTTCCTTGCCGGAATTATTGCCGTTGTTATCACTCTCTGCATTATGTTTTGACTTATACTGACACTGATGAATGACCAATTTTGTGTTGATTGTTAAATAATACTGTTTTTTCGGAGGCATACTTAACCTTCACTCAACGACAAGCACCACAACAATGACGTAATCTGGAAGCAACGAAATCTCGTTTGCCGAGATCGGCTTGCAGACGAAATCTCGAACCGCGAGACCAAAACAACAATGGCGGATCTGCCTGACGAAAAGTTTGGAGTGCGATAAATCTTTGTTAAAAAAAAAAGTAATCGGGTAATAATGTCAATTTTGTGTCAAAAAAGTTTCGTCCCGGGGACGCACGTTGATTCAACACTATGCGTCCCCAGCAAAAATGATGCGTCGAGGACGCGGGCAAACGAGAACACTGAATACTTAACATCTAATTTGGGAGAACCAGTGTATACAGTGGGACCTCGGTTATCGCGGTTAATGGGGACCAAAACCACCCGCAATAAGTGAAAATCTGCGAAGTAGCTGCGCACCTTAAAAAAAAAAAAATTCTCATCTCATCTCATCTCATCAGCCGTACCGCTTATCCTCATCAGGGTCGCGGGGGGGCTGGAGCCCATCCCAGCCATCTCCGGGCAGTGGGCAGGGGACACCCTGAACTGGTTGCCAGCCAATCGCAGGGCACACAGGGACAGACAACTCATTCGCTCATTCACACCTAGGGACAATTTGGACCGGCCAATTCACCTGAAATGCATGTTTTTGGAACGTGGGAGGAAACCGGAGTGCCCGGAGGAAACCCACGCAAGCACGGGGAGAACTTTATTTATAAAATTATTTTATTCTATATTATTATTTTTTAGACCTGTGAAGCTCTAAACCCGCGAACGTGGAACCACGAAGTAGCGACACCCCTTAAAAATGCTTTAAAAAGTATATATATAAATAAATAGATAATTATTTTTTTTATTTTATTTTTTTTTTAGGCCCGCAAAGCTCTGAATCCGCGAACGTCAAAGCTCGAAGTAGCGAGGTCCCACTGTAGTTCTTTTTCAGTAGTTCCTGCATCTTTAAACCCTATTTTTTTCCAAAAGTGCTGCTCTTTCCTCACTGAGAAAGATTTTTGTCAGGTATCATAGACAGAGGGAGAGAGATGGAGAGGGGAGGGGATAGAAATTGATAGGGAGCGGAGGGAGTGAGAGAGGTAGAAAGGGGATTGGATAGTCACTTTATATTGTCGTACTGTTGACTTTTGTTGTGCACAAAATAGTTGAGGTGCAGTTACTTATTTTTACTTGTCTAGTCGTCTCATGTTGTGAGAGATTGATTGATTGATTTTACGCTGAAGTGTTAAACACACTTTATTTATGATCTGTTTCCTTCTGTTGCGTGATAATACTTGAAGTACAGTAGCATATGTCTACTTGAGCAGATGTCTGACTACAGATTGTGAAATCTATATTGTCTTACAATTGATTTTTGTGGTGAACAGCAGGCTGTCCACTTGACCAGTTGTCTCAGACTGTGAGAGTTAAATTTAGTTTATTAAACTCACTTTATATTGTTTCCTGCAGATTGTTATTTTATTATACTGTCCGTTTGGGTTTCCGGTTGGACAAGTGAGCTGAGAAGAGGCAGGTCGGGGTAGCTCCCGTTACACATCGTTTAAGCCCGCAAATTTATGGTTACTAGGTTTTTTATGGTTTTTACTAGGTAGGGATTGCAAACAGGGATGTGTATTGAGCCCTTTGTTGTTTGCTTTAGCTCTGGAGCCCCTCTCACAAACAATTAGAGAAGACCCTGCCATACATGGCTATAACACAGAACATACTTGCAAAAAGTTTTCCTTGTACGCAGGTGACATTCTTCTGTACTGTATGTAACCCGACCTGAAACTACAATTCCACATATTTTGGAACTACCGTAAATTCCGGACTATAAGCCGCTACTTTTCCCCCAAACTTTCAACCCTGCGGCTTATTCAGTGATTCGGCCAATTTATGTAATTTTTCTAATGGCCGCCAGCGGCGCTCGAGTACAAAAGGTAAGATTTAGACCGGTGGAATATATGCGCCAAGGAAGACTGCAACTTCACTAAAACTGGCCGCATGCGAAAGGCAACTTTTTCACAAGTCTGCCAGTGGATCCTGACAGCGTGGGGCAGCATCAAAAAATCCACCGTCACCAACGGGTTCCGAAAAGCCGGTGTAATGCCGAGAAATGCAGAGAATTGCATCCCCTGTCGCTGGAGCGCGCACACGTCACTCCCGCTACTACAACCACTTTTACCTCGTTTTATCTCACTTTTATATCACTTTTCGGGAATGTAATGGCGAAAATATATCCAAGACCACTTCGTCTTGCATTTGTTGGGAATGTAATACAACTTAAACCATTCTGTCTTGTATTTATTGTGAATGTAATCGAACAGTAATGCACACCGTATATATACCACTTTTGAGCATGTAACGTGTTTATTTTGGCTTTTTCGACTCAAATCGCTCGTATTTAAACTGTTATGCCCTCTCCCATAAAGCTTATTTTGCTGAAATCATCAACAGATATAAAAGTGAGATAAAACAAGGTACGTAAAAGTGGTTGTAGTAGCGGGAGTGACGTGTGTGCGCTCCCGCGACAGGGGATGCAATTCTCGGCATTTCTTGGCATAACACCGGCTGCGGGAGCGTGGGACGACGTCTATATGACAAAGTTTCCTTCCGACACTGAGGAAGACGACTTTGATGGCTTCAGTTCTAAGGAGGAAGATGAGGACGGTTTACCGTGATTTTTACAAGTACGGTATGTTTTTTTAACAGACCCGTTTACTGTGTTGCGAGCGTATTCAACTTATGAACCATCATCCGGGAACTAACTTGTTCATAAGTCGGGCAGCGTCTGTAATGCCCTTGCGTGTCGTCACAGATGCACACGGTCACTGATGAGATCCGATCACCAATTTTGAGGCACCCTTTCACTATAAAAAAATGTCTCTTGATCAAAATACAGGGCAGCCAGTCTGACATCTGACCATTTCTGACACATGGGTCACCACCAGTGTTGGGCACGTTACTTGAAAAAAGTAATTATAGTTACTCACTACTTCTTCGAAAGAGTAACTGACTTAGTAACTGAATTACTCTACAGGGAGTGCAGAATTATTAGGCAAATGAGTATTTTGACCACATCATCCTCTTTATGCATGTTGTCTTACTCCAAGCTGTATAGGCTCGAAAGCCTACTACCAATTAAGCATATCAGGTGATGTGCATCTCTGTAATGAGAAGGGGTGTGGTCTAATGACATCAACACCCTATATCGGGTGTGCATAATTATTAGGCAACTTCCTTTCCTTTGGCAAAATGGGTCATAAGAGGGACTTGACAGGCTCTGAAAAGTCAAAATGAGTGAGATATCTTGCAGAGGGATGCAGCACTCTTAAAATTGCCAAGCTTCTGAAAGCGTGCTCATTGAACAATCAAGCGTTACATTCAAAATAGTCAACAAGGTCGCAAGAAGCGTGTAGAAAAGCCAAGGCGCAAAATAACTGCCCGTGAACTGAGAAAAGTCAAGCGTACAACTGCCAAGATGCCACTTGCCACCAGTTTTGCCATATTTCAGAGCTGCAACATCACTGGAGTGCCCAAAAGCACAAGGTGTGCAATACTCAGAGACATGGCCAAGGTAAGAAAGGCTGAAAAACGACCACCACTGAACAAGACACACAAGCTGAAACGTCAAGACTGGGCCAAGAAAAATCTCAAGACGGATTTTTCTAAGGTTTTATGGACTGATGAAATAAGAGTGAGTCTTGATGGGCCAGATGGATGGGCCCGTGGCTGGATCGGTAAAGGGCAGAGAGCTCCAGTCCGCCTCAGACGCCAGCAAGGTGGAGGTGGGGTACTGGTACGGGCTGGTATCATCAAAGATGAGCTTGTGGGGCCTTTTCGGGTTGAGGATGGACTCAAGCTCAACTCCCAGTCCTACTGCCAGTTTCTGGAAGACACCTTCTTCAAGCAGTGGTACAGGAAGAAGTCCGCATCCTTCAAGAAAAACATGATTTTCATGCAGGACAACGCTCCATCACACGCATCCAAGTACTCCACAGCGTGGCTGGCAAGAAAGGGTCTAAAAGAAGAAAAACTAATGACATGGCCTCCTTGTTCGCCTGATCTGAACCCCATAGAGAACCTGTGGTCCCTCATCAAATGTGAAATTTACAAGGAGGGAAAACAGTACACCTCTCTGAACAGTGTCTGGGAGGCTGTGGTCGCTGCTGCACGCAATGTTGATCGTGAACAGATCAAAGCACTGACAGAATCCATGGATGGCAGGCTTTTGAGTGTCCTTGCAAAGAAAGGTGGCTATATTGGTCACTGATTTGTTTTTGTTTTGTTTTTGAATGTCAGAAATGTATATTTGTGAATGTTGAGCTGTTATATTGGTTTCCCTGATGAAAATAAATAATTGAAATGGGTATACATTTGTTTTTTGTTAAGTTGCCTAATAATTATGCACAGTAATAGTCACCTGCACACACAGATATCCTCCTAAAATAGCTAAAACTAAAAAATCCCCACTCCAACTTCCAAAATATTCAGCTTTGATATTAATGAGACTTTTGGGTTCATTAACAACATGGTTGTTGTTCAATAATAAAATTAATCCTCAAAAATACAACTTGCCTAATAATTCTGCACTCCCTGTAGTTACCAAGAAAAGTAACAATTTCTGAACTTCTAAAATAAGTTTTTGTATGTCAAAGAGTTTGAAATCTTCTGCCCTAAAATTTGTCGCTTTGCCGAAGTTTGCAATTGAAACTGTCGCTTGTTTTTTTCTTTTTATGGGACTCAACCATTTCCAAAGTACCTCCAAACAGCTGAAGTGCCCCCCTGGCCGTTGTCTTTTTCGCTTATTTGGTTTTGTTTGGTTAATGGAGTCAGATAACTAATTTGAACAATTTGGTGAACGATACATTTTTAATATTCAAAATCTAACAATACATATGCACGGAATGACTTAAAAAAGGGGGGTAAATGAAAAAAAAATACGATAACAAAAGGAAAAAGAGAGATGTTTTTAAATTTTTGTATAAACACATTAACACTGAAAAACATAAGAAAATAGAATTACTATATTTATAAATCTACATCAAAGATAAAATACAAAACAATTTCAACTTTTTATGCTCAACAAATTTAAAGTCTACAACACGGAATCTCCAAAAAATGCGCAGTAACCAATCACAAGAGAAAAACGGGGTCTCAGAGGGAACCATCTGTTGATTAATGACTAGCGGGCTCATTGAGATGTTTCGATTGCGAATGACACAAATCTGGGTGCTCAAACTTTTCGCAAAACAGCATATATATTGTTCATTGGGGGATAAAATAATTATATATATATATATATATATATATATATATATATATATATATATATATATATATATATATATATATATTATAATCATTTTATCCCTCTCGGGCTTCCATAACATACAAGTAAACTTTTGACATGATAAATACTGAGATAAATCTTTTTTCAATATTTTATTTAAAACTTTTAAAAAATTGAAACATGGGATGAAAGCAAATGAAATGATCTGAAATAATCTGCATTTATATAGCGCTTTTCAAGTCAATGACTTCCCAAAGCGCTTTACAGTGTGCTTCACATTTCCCAATAGCGGCCTTGTATTGCAGCCATGTAAGACACTAAACTGCTTATTGGGGATGTTAGGGGTTCAGTGTCTTACCCAAGGACACTTCGACATGTAACACGGACAAGCCGGGATTCGAACTGGGATCCCTTGATCCCAACACGAGCGCTGTACCTCCTGAGCTACTGCCGCCCCAAAGCATTACATGATTGCCAGGTTTTAGTAACATTTATTTAAATGTCATTTTATTTTGGCATTCTTGGGCTTCGGTAGAACACAAGTTAGCCCAAATCATATCATTTATATAATTTTGTCCCTCTCTAGATTCCATAACATACAAGTAAACTTTTGACATGATATATCCCAAAACATGTTTCATTTTTTACATGCATTCTTTTCAAACTTTGTTTTACTTGAAGCAAGGAAGTGTGAGAGCATTACATAGTTGCTTGTTTTAGTAAAATTGATATCTAATTAAACGTCATTTTATTTTTTCCCTCTTGGCCTTCCAAAAGGACAAATGAACATTTGAAACAATAAGTTTAAATTATATCATTTTTTTCACCTTTTAAAAAGAAACATAAAAATGAAATGTTTTTTTGTTTTGTTTTGTATTTTTGTTATTGTTTTTTTAGGGATACTTAAATTCTTTAAACATTATTATATTTACTTTGTGGCACTTTTGGCTTTCCTTAGAAATCAACTGAAAAATAAATTGTAACTTATTAAAATACGATAAATCTACAACAATTAAATTTAGTTTTCAAAAAATTGTTTCCAGTTGATTTTTTTTATTTGTTTGTCTGATTGTTCGTTCGTTTATTTCATTTCTGAGAGGTTTTGGCGGAGGGAAAAAAAAGGTAGCGTAATGTCCCTTTAACTGGAGCGGACTTGCGGTTCGGGTCCTGAACCTGCCTGTGGAATTTAATCGTTTTTGCCCAGTTGTCTGTGCCGAAGGGGCAGAACCTCCGAAGCGCAACAACATACCACCAAAACACAAATTGGTCCAAAAATACGGGTATTCAATCTACCAACTGGTGTCGTTTCGGAGGAAACCGACAGAACCGTACCGGAGTCTCCGTGTTCGTAACGGTAAGAAGCGGCCGCCGTAAAAAGGATCAGGTGGATCCTTCCTCTTGTTTTTCTTTCAATAGGCTTTGATGACCGCTTCCCATTCAGTTGGAACTTTGTTTTATTTATTTTATTTTAACTTTTAAGTCCGCGTTGTGTTCGTACTAAGGTGACTGTTCAAGTTGAAAAAAATAAAAAAAAAACACTGTTCGTCGTTTTCTTGTCGGCAATGCTAGCTAGCGATAGCAACTTGTTGCCAGCTATTTCGCGTTCCAGAGAGTAAATTAAATTATAAAGCAAAGTTATTAAATTGTCTGATTACTCTTAATAACCTCACGAGTGAGGATACTTTCGACAAATCTCCCTTGTTGTCGTTTTTGTTTCAACTTTTAGTTTGCGTTCTCGGCAGCTTTGTTAGCTTGCTTTTATTTTTATACTAAAGCTCCTTGCAATTCCTTAGTGCATGTCTGTCTATAGAAATATCAATATGCTAATCATAATTGATGATATTTGTTGGTAATTCAAACTTACACAATCAAATTGTATTCATAAATACACACCTTATTTTTTACATGAATCTAAATTAAAGAACATTACTTTCTCATTTGTTTACATAATCAGTGTTTACTTTTAAAATGGGGGGAAAATCTGACACACCAGTCAACCTCATCCAATTGCTTCCCTTATTAAGTGATTATAAATCTTTCTAACACGCAGAATATCACGAACAGTTTGAGCAATCTATAATGATGTTGTCGTCTGCAGGTTCCTCCGTGAAAAGCGCTATATAAATGCAGATCATTTACCATTGTTACCAGTCACCGAGATGATCCAAATTAGAGCTCAAATGGGCAAGGCAAGAGTTAATAAAATCCGTACAAAAATGGCTTTACAGTGTACACAATTTGAAACGTATAAGATAGATAGATAGATAGATAGATACATTATTCATCCCCGAAGGGAAATTCACATTTCCAGCAGCATCCCTGAGCTGAGAACAGTACAATAATAAAGCCAAAAGAATACAATATACAAATACCCAGTGTGACGTGCAAATGCCCACTGTAGCGTGTTATATAGAGTAACTAAATAGTGCTACACAGAATACATATTGCAGTAAGATTCGGTAATATCCAATGTAGGTGGTGTGGTTTAATGTGGGCCTTTACTCTGCCGGGTGGAGTTAAAGAGCCTCATGGCATGAGGAAGAAAAGATCTCTTCAGTCTGTCCGTAGTACAAGACAGTGACAGCAGTCTGTCGCTGAAACTGCTCTTCTGTCTGGAGATAATGCTGTGTAGTGGATGCGATGGATTGTCCATGATTGACCTCAGCTTTTTCAGTGCTCGTCTTTCAGCTACTGTTGTTAGGCTGTCCAGCTCTTTGCCAAGATGACAGGTTTGCGGTGAGCATGTTTGACACAAACATTTGACAGACCGATACTTATGATACCGATACTTACTGTTATGATTAAGAATTTCTGGATATGATTAATTGTCACGCAAATTGTCAAAAGTGACCGATATGTTGGCAATTTTTCCCCTTCTGCGTGGGCTCTACCAGGCTGTGCTTGCCAAAGACACACCGCAGTTAATGGTGTCCTTACTACGACCTTAGGGTTGAGGGAACCAACCAACCATGATACTAATAGATATCATTGGACACCTTAATAAAGAAGAGAAATTTAATTAATAGTCAAGAAATCATTATTAACTCAACTTTCTGTTCCTTTTATTAAAACAACAGACCACTTCTTCGGTATTTCAGGGATTAGTGCTGTTGTTCGGTGTAAATAAAAAATGTGTCCAAAATACTGAAGTGATGTTAAAAACAGACCGGGTAGTGAAAACCACACACAGAGAACCAGTGTTGTCTACTTCCATGTGTGCGTCGCTGCACGTTAATGTCTACAGTATTCATTTCATTCAAGGGTGGTAACAAAAGGTGGAGAGAAAAAAAGACTAATCGGGAATTTGAAAACTATTCGCAAATATGGGAAATATTCACAATTCGATGAATATGTCATATTCATGACATTCCTACCAATACCCAAATCTTGACAGTTACTGCTCCCAGTAACCAATAACACTAGTACTCTATTCTTGTTTAGTATTTTATTGCAAGCAAACTAGCTATCTCAAAAGCAATTCAATTTTTGCAGCAAACATATTTTTTTATATTTAATCTGGACTCGTGTCAACAAAGTTACTGTTGGAGTTGCTTTTGTCAAAGTATTCCTTAGTCATTTTTGTGTCATTAGTGTTCTTGGCAACTTTATCAGCTTGAAGATCAATAGGTGTTTGTTGCCGTTTTCCTTTATATTGATACTAAATCAGCTTGTAATGAATTACTTCACATATTTCTCTATAACTAACAATTTAGAAATATATTTGATTATATTTGTTGGCAGTTTAACCGTAGTCAATCAATTTGTATTTAGGTTGGACTAAAATTGCACTTGTCATCATTGATTAAAACTTGTAGTATACAGTGTTTATAATGAGATTGGAAGTGGTACTCCAGGATAACATGCAATAAAATACTGTAAGGGGAAAAAATAATATTATCATGGATAGGCAAATATTTATATGGTAGTGCTTGTAGACTGGGCTAAAGTTACAGGTGCATCATAACAACAGTGAAATGACATTAGGAGCAACATACTTCCAATATACAACCCCTAGCAAATTGTAGGAAATCACCAGTTTCAGGAAAGCCCTCACTCAGACATTTCATTCTGTAGAAAAAACTCAGATCACAAACATGAAACAATGGCAAGGTGATTCAAAAGTGCAACATATAGGCATTCAGAAACACTAAAAGAAACTAGACAATTCCCGCGGCAATTGTAATTGTGATTGATCTGGAAGATGATCCCGGGATGTATATATAACCCTGGTTGTTAGCATTATGAGTAAAGTTTTTAACTCAGGAAATGTATTTGTAATTTCTTCGCCCCCCCACACACCCCCGGTACTGGCAAGTTCATTTGAGATCGGCCCACAACCGTTAGCAACAAGGATATGCCTTGTGGAGGTCTAAAAATCACATTCTTGGTAAAAACATAGTAATATCACTGTTATTACACATTACAAAATTTAAAATGTACATGTTCGAAAGGAATGAGCCATTCTATTTGAATTGGCCCATCCGGACTGCATTTAGCCCATTCAATTTGCTGAGTCGTTAGCATGTTAGCATTAGAATAATTTTTCAGCATGAAAAAGTTAGCAATTAGCCCTTAGCATCACTTTTTAGCATGTATCCGTTAGCATAACTCATCAACATGAGTCCACTAGCATAATTTGTAAATATGAAGTCGTTACAATATTTCCATTACCATAACTTTTTTGCATGAAGACGTTAGCATTTAGCCGTTAGCATCACTTTTTAGCATGTACCAATTAGCATAACTCATCAACATGAGTCCATTAGCATAATTTGTAAATATGAAGTCGTTAGAATATAGCCATTGCCAAAAATTTTTAGCATGAATATGTTAGCATTTAGCCGTTAGCATCACCTTTTAGCATGTACCCATTATCATAACTCATCAACATGTATCCGTTAGCATACTTTGTAAATATGAAGTCTTCAAAATATTGCCATTACCAAAAATTTTTAGCATGAAGAAGTTAGCATTTAGCCGTTAGCATCACTTTTTAGCATGTACCCGTTAGCATAACTCATTAACATGAGTCCATTAGCATAATTTGTAAATATTAAGTTGTTAAAATATAGCCATTACCAAAAATTTTTACTATGAATAAGTTAGCATTGCCGACAGTGTTTACAGCTAGTTTGCGCTAATACTTGGGCTGGCTGTGCCAGACCAACCCTTTGCCGACAGTGTTACAGCTTGCTTGCGCGAATACTTTGGAATTCATCATTTACCCATGGTTAAAGGTAATGTAGGTCGGGCCCCCTCAAGCCACCCTGGACAGTCCCTGATTACTACCTCTGGCAAAGCCCTCGTTTCCAAGGCTACCCATTGAATTGAATGGGCCAATGTATTCCGGATGGGAGATTCTCAAAATACATTAGTCCGGATGGGGACTCTTTTTGGTCTCCGGGGCCCCGCCGTATCGCTTATCCATATTGTCGCTCAAGAGTCCCGGGCCGGAATTTTGGGTATATGAATCGTTGGGCTAGTCCAAAAGCTCTGGGAGGAGTTACCCGACAAACTTTTTTGTCAGAAGATAGATATAGTAACTAAACAATTCCCGTGGCAATTGTAAGAGTTGTGATTGATCTGGCAGATGTTGGTAGAGAACCGGTAGCGCTGAGTTGTTAGCATTATGAGTTAGCATAAAGTTTTTAACTCAGAGAGATGTATTTGTAATTTTTAACTTGGTTCTGTGGGGGGACTCCGCTTTATTTGTGTTATATAGCTACAAATAAGTATTTCAACAGTCAGTAAAATGAATGTCAAACGTTTTCCTGTAGTCTTTCACCAGGTTTGCATACTTTACAGGAATGATCTTCTTGAGATCAGTCAGGTTTCTGGGCTGTCGCTGAGAAACACGGCGTTTGAGTTCCCTCCAAAGATTTTTGATTGGGTTCAGGCCTGGAGACTGGCTTAGCCATCCTAAAACCTTGCTATGCTTCTTACTCCTTAGTTTTCCTGGCTGTGTGCTTCGGGTCGTTGTCGTGTTGGAAGACCCAGCCACGACCCATGTTCAATGCTCTGACTGAGGGAAGGAGGTTGTCCCCCAACATCTCACGATAGACGGCCCCAGTCATTCTCTCTTTATTGCCGTGCACTCGTCCTGTCCCATGTGCAGTAAAACACCCCCGAAGCATGATGCTACCACCTCCATGCATCGCAGTAGGGGTGGTATTCTTCGGATTGTACTATTCATTCTTCTCCCCCCAAACACACTTAGTTGAATCATTACCGAAAAGTTCTATTTTGGTCTCATCTGACCGCAAAACGTTCTCACATGACTTAAGGTACCAGGAGCCTTGAGATGTGCTGGTTTAAGGAGGGGAACTTTTCATGCCATCCATGATTTCAAATCATGACATCTTAGTGTATTATCTACAGTAACCTTGGAAACGGAGGGCCCAGCTCCCTTCATGTCATTGACCAACTCCTGTCGTGTAGTTCCGGTCTGATTCCTCACTTTTCTTATCTGTTAATATTCTGATCACAATAAAAATATTCCAAGCACGGGACCCTTAGCTTCTGTGGCGGTGTAGGCTATGGTTGAGGTGTGATGCAGGCAGTCCGGTAAAGTTTAGTGTTAGAGTGGCCTGGGTACTCGTTCCTCGAGTTATCAGGTTTTTGTTCCTTTAACATCACTGCAAGCCTTTGCACCAATCGTAAATAAATACAATATAATAGAGGTATTGTATCGGCGACTTGTTTAGAGCTGCACGATTTTGGACAAAAACCTACTTGCGATTTTTTTTTTCAGACCTGTATTGCAATTTTGAAGGGATTTTCAATTTCAAAAGAAAAGTGCATTTCTGTGCTCATTTTGTTTTTAGGGAGAACTTAAACATAGCGACATGCAAACTTACCTCAAGATGACGTCCTTAGAGACTGAGAGTATACGACTGTAATAAAATAACAACTATTGATCCACAAATAAAAACAGAATTGCAATTAAATAAATTGTCTTTATTGTCAGTATACAAAAGGACAACAAAATTGGAGGGCTTCTCCTTTCAGTGTAAGAAAGAGATTTAGTGAGCGGATGGTTAGCTACCTACACGCTAGTAACTGGTAACAGTGACTTCTGCAAGGTCTTTGTGATAATTAAAATACCAGAGTCACAAAGGTAGTGGGTTTCCACGAGTAGTAGCTCCAAGTCGTCTGTTGGTGACTAGCCACGGTCGCCAATTCCCGGACGCGATACAAACCCAGGCAGCACCTACTGATTATCAGCTTTTCTTTGCGCTTTTCTGTCTTTCCTCAGCGTCCAATTTAATTAAATGAATTTATTTTCAATGTAACGAGCCTCTAAAGCTACGAGCTGTGGTTTTTGTTTTGGTGGCCATTTATGCAAGGGCTGTTTGACTGACTGGCAGCTTACACCAGCAAGTCGTGCAAACATGTCTTGCAAACTTTGCCTCACTTTATGGCAGGGGTCGGGAACCTATGGCTTGCGAGCCATATATGGCTCTTTCTATGAGTATCTGTGGCTCAGAGACAAATTTGATTGCATGCAAAATTTCTCCATCTTGTTCAAAAGTTGAGTTGTCTATCCTGTTCAGGTTCACGCAAAGCCAAACCAAAGCTAAATAATATGGTATTACTTCGCAGTATATATAGGGCACGTTTTTCACTACAATTTACAGTCAAGGTGTCACACAAAAAAAGGGGGGAAAAAAACCTCGTTTTGGCTGTACAACGCTAAAGAATCCTTTATATAAAAGTTCACTATACAATCTGTGTTCAGTGTTCAGATAGCTTATGATGAATCCACAGAACTGTAAATACGCCAAAACACCGGAAGAGAACTTAGTCATTTGATTGGGTGAGTGGGAGGGATGGGTGGAGCTATGCAAAAAGTGCAAGCACTCCCTCCTATCTCTCGCCCTACGCCGTCTGCGTCAAAAGTGAGCTCATCAGGCTCCCTATTTGCAGAATGTTGTGACGTTTTTACACAATAACTGCTTGCATCTGGTTTTGAAACCAATATGTATGAAAAAAAGGGTCAAAAGGAGTTTAACCGATCTTGAGTAATTGCAAGAAAGAGACAAGTTTAAAGTGGTATGTTTGTTGATTTTGGGACAGGGGCTCTGGCATTATTCTCTTTTCATAATTTTTATCAAATCATGAAAAATAAATGTGCTGAAGACTAAGCTTTTGTCTGGGGCGCGGGTTTAGCAATTTAGTAAATTTGTCTCATAATATATGGTGTGGCTCTTTCCCAAAATAAAATTAATATTTTTTGCTTTTATGGCTCTTTGAGTCAAAAAGATTCCCGACCCCTGCTTTATGGTGACCTCCATTAAAACCTGCTTCTCATTGCCTGGCGCTGTTAAAACCATGAAATGTGACAATTCTTGTTGGCCAAACACTCCATCACTAGAATATAAACTGTAACTATGAATCACTGAAAAAAACCACTGTGTTTTGCAGTTAGCTTATCGCACTACATTACGGTGATAACGATTAGATTTCGGTTTATTGTGTAGCCCTAATGCAACACATATCGCATAGTTGTGAAAATGCTGTAACAAGGGGCCGAAAAACATATATTGGCGACTTTAAAGGTGTAAGGCGGGGACGCCATATCCCACGGTCTACTGTCTCACTTGGACTTTGGCACATGCTAAACATTTATGTGCGTTACTTTTAAATTGGAAAAAAAACGCTAATAAGTTAGGACTTGCATGCCGTTTTTGTTGCGGCTTTTCCTTCAGACCTGGAACGTTTCATTTACCTTATTAAAGGAAAATGAAAGAAAGAAAAATCTTTCAAATGTCATCACAGTGAAGTTTCGCTCATAAAAAGGGATTCCTTATTGTCGAGAGCTGTTGAGCCCACCTAAGTAGGTAAAGATGACATAATGGTCAACTTTTTTTCCTCTTGTTGCCATTTCTTGAAAAACTTTACTTTTGTAGCAAATTTTTCCTTCATGTTAATCAAATATACAATTTAACTTTTTGGTTGGCTTTAAGCAATTTTTCGTAGTAAATGAGCCAACACATCTACATGGGTCTTTTTATATTTAAAAGTGACAGATTTATTGTTTCAATTTTTTTATTTAGCCAGTTGAGCTTCCTGCGTGGGTCATCTAAGTATGCAAAAACTAGTGGTCTGTGTGCTGATAAGAGCTGTGATATCAGCAAAAAGAAAAAAACAGCCTGTCCTCACTTATGCTTTGCTAATCTTGGAGCAACTGAAATTTTTTTACTCTCTAGCTTCAATACAGTCCATAAAACCTGGGACAAATGCAGGACTGTCTCAGAAAATTATAATATTGTAATATCTATTTTTCTTTTTTTCTGTACTACAATTACAATAAAGAAAAATGTCCAACATGTGAAGACTTAAAAATACCGTTTTACCATATCATGAAAATTTATACCGTTGGCTCTAATCCATCATCGGCAAAATTAAAATCATAAAAGGCTTTCAGTATTTCAGTTGATTTGCAAAGAATCCAGAGGTATGACCTAGCTGAAGTCGAAGGTTTTATAGTAATGAGTGGATTTGTTTGACCTACACTCAGAATGTGTAGCTAAGTACCAAATTTACGTTGTTTCGTTATTTTTCAGCTCACGAACAATGTTATTATTTTTTTTCCCTACAGTAGATCCCAGGTACAGTAAGACCTCGTTTAACGCGGTTAATGGGGACTAAAACCACCCGCGATAACTGAAAATCCGCGAAGTAGCGGCGCACCTTCCCAAAAAAAAAATTAATTTTTTTTTTAATTATTATTTTTTTTTAGACCCGGTTAATGGGGACCGAAACCACCCGCAAAAATTGAAAATCTGCGAAGTAGCGACGACCCTTCAAAAAGAACAAAAAAAACCTCATCTCATCTCATTATCTACACCGCTTATCCTTATTAGGGTGACGCCGTGTCCGCCGAACTCGCTCCGTCGCGTGGCCCGGGAGTATAATTCATCCATCCATCCATCCATTATCTGCACCGCTTATCCTCAGTAGGGTCGCGGGGGTGCTGGAGCCCATCCCAGCCATCTTCGGGCAGTGGGCAGGGAACACCCTGAACTGGTTGCCAGCCAGTTGCAGGGCACACAGGGACAGACAATTTGCTCGCGCATTCACACCTAGGGACAATTTGGACCAGCCAATTAACCTGACATGCATGTTTTTGGAATGTGGGAGGAAACCGGAGTGCCCGGAGGAAACCCAGGCAAGCACGGGGAGAACATGCAAACTCTGCACAGGAAGATTGGTAGCTGGATTTGAACCCATGACCTCAGAACTGTGCCGCACACTCGCTAACCACTGCCCCGCCGTGCTGCCCAAGTATAAGTCAATTTATTTTCATTTATCACCACTTCTCACATGGTTGAATAAGAGGGAGAAGAAAAAACTGTAAGATTAAGGTAGGGTGAGGCTTGATAGTCCAATGTCCGGGTCGTTTGCATCTGATATTATGCATAACTGAGAGATGGCTCAGGTCAATTTGACGCAGCCTTATATTAAATGTTCTACAGTAAACAATTAAGGAAGTCCCTACAGATTATTTAACGCATGCACAGCAATAAATCCCCAAAGTCTTAACAAACATTGATGAGCAGTGGGTACAACTTTGTTGTCTTTGACTTCTTTCCTGATGATCTCCTAAACCTTTCGTTACTAACATTTGTATTATGTGTATTTGGCCTCTAGCAATAAAAGCCGGCATCGAGAGCAGGAACAGTCGGGCACAACTTCATCACAGAGCCTCAATGGCCACACAACTTTTCCTGCAGCTCCTGGTATTACTGTGTTTCCTCGAGGAACAAGTACCCAGGCCACTGTAACACAAAAATTTCCCGGACTGCCCGCATCATACCTCAGCCACAGCCTGCGCCACCAAACCTCAGGGTCCCGTACTTGGATTATTATTATTGTCATCAGAATATTAATTGGGGTCTTTTTTTAGACTGTAAACTTTCTTTTTATGTACGCAGATCTCTCCCGGGGGGATGGATGAAACTGACACTTTTCGATTAAAGCGCTACAATGATGACACTGTTTCCCTCGTTCCCTCCATGACTGAGTCCGTCATAGTTGAAGGTTTGTTGACTTTATTTCGTTTATTGTGTGACTGAAAAACATTCACCTTTTTTTTTTTTTTTTTTTGAAAAATAAATACGTTTTATGGCACATTTTATGAAAAAAGGATTAGATTTGCCTATTTGCTGACTGTTTGGAGTAACGACTCATCTTTTAAATGCTTACATTCAGGCAATAATCCTATTGGAAGCAGAATATTGGATTTCTGGAGCAATCCAAATGAATTGGTTTTATGACTAGAGATAAACGAATAACCTCATAAACATGCCGTTTGCGAATATTCCGATGACAAGGGCGAGGTCACGAGACAAATAGACGTTTTTTTTACGCATTTATCTTTTGACATTATATAAAGGAGTATTTAATTCATGTGACTCTCACCAAGTTCAACAAAGTACTGCGCTTGCTTGCCCCTAAAGTGAGCCCCTGTGTCCCCTGTGTTAACAAGATGTGGTTATACGTGGGTAGCCAAAAACAGCCTATATATATTGATAGATAAAACTGTTGGCATCCACTAGTTATAGGTAGATTTTCACCTTAGTTACAGAAAATAAAATGGAAATGTCCTGAAGAAATCGACCAATACACATGAGGCTCTTTTAGCGAGTAAGCTGGAGTCTGTATGTTTCATTCCGTACTGACTATATTTTCCAGAATTTGCAACACAAAATTATCCAGACAAGGGACACTCTGTGTTTGCATAGACAAGCCGATACCTTGAATGCGTATCAAGCACAAGTAATCACAAAATGAAAGGTCTAATCGGGAACCTATGGCTCTTTCATTGAGTAAATATGCCTTGCGGACCATATATGGGTCTTTCATTGAGTAAATATGACTCGCGGACCATATGTGGCTCTTTCATTGAGTAAATATGGCTCGCGAACCTATGGCTCTTTCATTGAGTATATATGGCTCTCGAACCTTATATGGCTCTTTCGTTGAGTAAATATGGCTCTTGAACCTTATATGGCTCTTTCGTTGAGTAAATATGGCTCTCGAACCTTATATGGCTCTTTCGTTGAGTAAATATGGCTCTCGAACCTTTTATGGCTCTTTCGTTCAATACATAGGGCTCGTGATCCATATATGGCTCTCTCATTAAGTACATATGGCCCGCGATCCATATATGGCTCTCTCGTTAAGTACATGTGGCTCGCAAGCCATATATGGCTTTTTCATTGACTATATATGGCCTCAGGGACAAAATGAAACGTGTACAACTAATTCATATATTGTTAAATGTAGAGCCGACTGCTGCACATGTGATGCCAAGACAATATTGAACCGTAAAGGGTTTGGTCCAGCATATTTAGGACACAATATTAACAACAGTTAACAGACTCTGATGTGGCTGTAAAACACTAAATAAGTTATCTTTTTGGAAGCTCATTACAACAATCTATGTTCATCTTTGAGACACTTTATGACGAAAAGCTACAGATCCAACTTTGACCGAAAACCAACTCCTTACCTATAAGCCGTAACAAAGCACCAGGGGTAATTTGATTGGATGAGTGGTAGGAATGGGCGGACCTATAAAGAGGGCGTGTACACTTTTTTTCTTGCACAGAGCCTTCTAATCTAAAATTAGATAAACTGGTATCCTTGTTTGCTGTATTTTCTGACATTTTTACAAAAATAACTTTGCTTGCACCTTGTTTTGAAATCATTATTTAGGACAAATAATTATAATGAGCCTATACACTCTAAAGAGGCTGTCTAGTCTAGTCACATTTATTTGTATGGCCATTAATCACAAAATGTCTCAGGACTGCACAGGCCACAATTACACCATCCCCTCATCTAAAACCAACATGCGGGCAAGGAAAAACTCTAAACCTCAACATGAGGGAATTAAGAAACCTTATAAAGAGGCCTCACAACTGCGGGAGGGAGACACATTTTAAGTGGTTTATATATATGTTGATATGGGACACAGGCTGTGGCATTATTATTATAATTTTATAGATTTTATTTAATCATCAAACATCCCACAGTGTATTAAAAGGAACTGAAGAATTAGCTAGAGAGTGGGTTTCTTGGTTTGGTTGAATATTGACTTAAAATATTAATGGTGTGGCTCTTTTAAAAACATTTTTTTGTTTTTTCTTTTATGGCTCTTTGGGTCCAAAAGGTTCCCTGACCTCTGTCCTGAACACAACCATTCAAGTTGGAAAACTTAGGTGGATTAATATGTTCTCATTCATAATCGCAACACTGGCAGATTATTGCTTGCATGAAAATGTAACAACAAGAAGACTCATTTTTTTTCTCATTTTTCCCAGATGATCACTATGCTGCAGTGCGAGCTGATCTTGAGTGTGATGCGCAGGACCTGGAAGCAGAGTCCTGGAGTTGGGCAGTCGACCCACAGTTTGTTAAGAGACACTCAAAAGAGGCTGTGAAGAGACAGGATGTCATTTATGGTCTGTCTGTTTGAATGCACTCTGTTTAAAACTGACTCAAACAATACAAAACATACTGCTATTAGGTCATTACAATAACAGTCAAGCTTCTGGATTAACTCAAAACCGAAGAGTGAGAAGCAGTGTTGAAAACAAATATTTCTCAATCATTGTCTTGTTTGTCAATGTGAAATGGCCTGACTGCAGACAATAGAGCTTCATGTTTAACCAGAATCGAATCGACATTGCCATGTGACGTAGTGCGATTGTGTAATTGCATACCACCCCGTTTCTTTACAAGGATTTATAGACTGCAAACCTAACAAAGCTCCCCAGAAGAGGGCGCTGTAAACTTAAATTTATTCTCTGTAAGATTCACATGAAATCTTAAACCAAGACGCGGGAAGAGGTAAGAGAGATGATTCAGGTATATGATGATGGTGGGGATTTACAGCTCCTGCAAAGAATGGCGAGCCGTGTTTGTGGTTCAAGCGGGGTAGTTGGCTGTGAAAAGGCAAAGCCTAGTTGGGCCTGCTCTTCTGCTAAGTCAGGGGTCGAGAACCTATGGCTCACGAGCCATATATGGCTCTTTCTGTGAGTAACTGTGGCTCAGAGACAAATTTGATTGCATGCAAATTTTCTCCATCTCTTTCAAAACATGAGCTATTAATCCTGTTCAGACATGGCATTATTCTCTTTTTATTTTATTTTTTTAATTTATTTTATTTTTATCAAATTATGAAAAATAAATGTGCTGAAGACTAAGCATTTTTTCTGGGGCGCGGGTTTAGCAATTTAGTAAATTTGTCTTATAATATATGGTGTGGCTTTTTCCGAAAATAAAATTTATATATTTTGCTTTTATGGCTCTTTGAGTCAAAAAGGTTCCCGACCCCTGTGCTAAGTCATTGCCTGGGAGGTTACATGCTGATAACCATATCAGCTGTATAGGTTTTATAGGGGGGAAGGCCGCAATATAAAATTTAATGGAGAGGATGGAGGGGTCTGAGATATGAGAGATGGCGAGGGCTTGGAGGAGGTACTTTATTTCTCATAAAACGTGTATGATATGATGCCATGAGTGTTTTTATACTTTTCCCCACTAATAACCGACTCCACTCATTGTCATGCATTCAAGGGTTTAAGTACTTATGAAAATAAAAAAAAATAAAAATAGCACAGATAATGCACCTTTCTTTTAAAATCGAAAATTGCATCGAAATTGCAAAACTGGTCTGAAAAAAAATCCCAATTAGGTTTTTTCTTAAAATCGTGCAGCCCTAGTAAACAACACAGAATGTGTTATTGGCACAGCTAATATTTAGAAAAAAATGATTGTCATATGTCAATTTCTTTGACAGAGCTGATGCAGACGGAAATGCACCACGTGCGAACACTGAAGATAATGCTTCGTGTTTACACCAAAGAGTTGAGGGAAAACCTTCAGATGGACTTGAGCCGACTGGAATGTCTTTTCCCGCGCTTGGAAAACATCCTGGAGATGCACACACATTTTTTGTCCTGCCTTAAAGAACGCCGGCGAGAGAGCATTGTTTCACCTGCAAAGGGAAACTACACAGTGGAAAGCATAGCTGACATATTGATTGCACAAGTAAAGAAAGGACATGAAAAGACAAACACGTTTCTATTTTTTGTTTTTTGTTGGGTTTTTTTTGTTTCTAATTTGCTCCATAAAACCTTCCAGTTTTCAGGTGACGCAGGTGAGAAGATGAAGGACAGCTACGGCGATTTTTGCAGTCACCACACGGAGGCTGTCAGTTACTATAAAGAACAGATGCAGACGAACAAAAGATTCCACAGCATCATACGGGTGAGACAACTAAATAATTTCCGGGTTTTATATCAAATAATCAGGAATGCACTAAAATGAAAATTAGGAGCCAAAACCAAAAAATAGTAAATGCTCTGACTCACTAATAAATATAATAATATTTATATAATCAATATAAGATAATAAATATCTGACAGGCATATTAATGGATCATGGGTCTTTTTTTAGTTTTATATGCATTTCTAATATCACAACTTATCTTGTTGTTATTATGTTGCAACTATGTTATAAGCAGATTAATTATTGGAAGTAGGGTTAAATATACTCTGTCAACTACTAAAAAAAAAATCGTTGACTAGAAAATCATAATGACCCAGCAATAGGGAGAAATTTCCAAAACAGTTCGTCAGACACCTCAGCTATCCTAAGGGGCCGCCACCCTGGTGCCCGGAGGCACATCATTGGAGACTCCAGTTCTAGAAGCTGATTCTTACTGTTTCACGTATTCAATTGTCATGAAACAACACAGAAGGTAAGTACATAATTTTTTATGTATTTTAGCTTTTAATAGACAGAAAAGTGAATAGTGACAATAAAACTGATGTAGGGAGAGATTAAATGTTAGGTTCACGTTTCCAACATTTATAATAAAACGCTCTGCAATATAGGACAAAGAGAATCGGTTCTTTATAATTAGTTACTTTATTAATCATCATATTGAGAGCCGCCAAGATTCTGCTGTTAGACATCTTTTTCGCTCGCTCAGGCCTGCTTGCTGCGCTCTGGCTCGGCTCGGCTCTGGCTCTGAGGATCTCCTCGAAAAACCTCCCTTCTAATATTCAGTTTTTGCCTTTGCTACGTAGAGTTGATTAGTCTTCTTTCGAAGGTCTGCTTTCCATCCAATGATGACAGGTGACCTTGGTCCTGGGAAACTCCTTTTTCCCAGGCTCTTTGGTGAAGAACAATCTTGAGTTATGGGATGCCAGGTCAGGATGTATTTCGTTGGTATGTGAGAACAAAAACACAGTCTGTACATAAAAAAACAACTCATGGCCCTGGAGTTTAGTTTACGGGCTGAGAACTCTTCAAAATGGCTGAGAACACATATAACATATTAAATGTCAACTGTAGGATAAATACAACTCCATCATTCCCTCCTCTTTATCCTATTGGTGATTTAATACTTCATTCAACTGTCACTTCGCAATACGATTTTCAACAGAGAAATCATGAACACAACAACAGTTGTTACACTTAGAGGTTGTCGTCATAATGACCAGGATCTGAGTAAAAATCAGGAAAATGCAGAGACAGGCAATCATCATCAACATTTGTGTCATTACAATTTTCACCATTGTCATTTTTATGGTAATTGCCAGAGTCATCGTCAGCATCGGTGTCCGAGGGCAACAGAGCATACAAAGGTACCATCTTTGCCTGCATTGGGGCAAGAGCTGTTGTAATTAGTCTCATTAGCAATGTTCTTATGCACGGAATACAACAACATCCACACAATGTGAGAATTGCCGCAAAAACGGCTATAGCCATATATTAATATTTTTTATATTTCCCAAACGTATCTCCAAAACCATCCCACATTGATGTGTCAACTCCTGAGTGGTCTTTCATCTTGTTGTTAAGTGACCTGAGGCCTTCCAGGGCCTTTGTCAGACTTCCGTCTGCTGCCGTGTTGTTCGGTATGAACGTGCAACATTGGTCACCAAAGATAGAACAGACCCCTCCCTTTTCAGCCAGTAGCATATCAACAGCAATCCGGTTCTGGAAAGCCATGAGGGAGGTAGCAGAGAGTTGCTCGTGTATGGCGGAGAAACCTTGTTCTGTTTTGTTTCCTAACTTCTGCACATTGAAATGGATATAGTTTATTCTGTCAACATTTTTATTAATTGTACACCAATAACAAATCAAAGATTCAAAACCCGCTGCTACTTGATCTGCTAATTTGTATTCATCTGGTACGCCTCTTGGAACACCGATGCTGTCGATGTATGTAGGATCATTGTCACTCCAGGCATAGGTAGACCTTTACTTTTCCATGCATGTGGTAACAAGCTCTTCACAGATGTTAGCAATTCAGGGATTGTGGTGGCGGTTATAGACACAGGTAAAATAAGAGACATAGATGCACACAATCCTGTGGTATTGTACGGTAGTCTATCATACAACTTGTCTCCTCCACACCACCACCAGATGTCACTCCGGGAGAGTGGTTTAAATGTTATATTGACTGTCAACATTTGGTGACATTGTATACCCTTCAGACTACACACAACACAATCATTCATGACAGCATGTGCCGCCTGCTCAGCCATTAGCAACCAGTTGTTATCTATCCTTGAAATTCCTGTGGTAACTTTGAACCACCCATTAATGTCTTCGACTGACATGCTTACTGATGTGATATTTGTCGTTAAAGAGTAGTTACTTAATTTTGGCTGATCAGTCGATTTCATACTGTCATTTACACACACTACGACCGGGAAAAAAGGGGTCCATGCCCGAGGACCAGGCCCATAACGTAAAACCCCAGCACGTGCTGTTAAAAAAAATCTGATCCCGGAGGTCGAATTGTCTGGTTTGTAACGGTTATAGTCAGTTGTAAATTGCTTCCTTGATGCAATTTACGATTTTTTGAAATACTGGGCCTCAGAGCTGTCCCCTGGGGTCCAGTACTCCCCTGCTTCCGTTATAACCAAATACTCCCACCCTTGGAACGCTCCGTGTCCAAACACGTACCACCAGTACTCCTCCCACCCTTGCCCAGTAATATGTGTTGGCTGTCTCCCTAGACTGCCTCACTGGAACCCTTTTAAAGAGGTTATCGGTATGGACATCACAATGGTGGCATTTGGTGGCACAGTCACTGTCACAGAGTTGTTATAGGTCCACGATATTAACCAAGGAGTGCACGTTGTGGCGTGTTTACTGGAGAGTCGGCACATTCCACTAACACCCCTGCTTTTATTAAATTTTCAATCACTGGTTGTATCCCAGCCATAGCATCTGGCTTGAGTGGATATTGTTTTATTCTAGGGCGATGCTCTGTTTTTGGTCTGACTACTACAGGAGATGCCCCTTTTACAAGGCCCACGTCAGTAGGCCCCTGAGACCATAATTTCTCGGGAATCTGGTCAACAATTCCTCGTCCTCTCCGGTTAAAAAGATTTGTCATTCTTGTTCTTCTATTAAGTGTACTTCTGACTGCACTGTCACCGACCAGAAAAGAGCCTTTCTCCTTTGTACACTAATTTTTCCAAGTCTTGCCATTTGATGCTCTTCTTTTTGCACAACGAGATATGCGGTACGCATCTATCCATAAGCCAGTTATGCTGTTTAAACAGTGACTTGAGTGGGTCAGGTAAGAATACTGCTGCTATGGCATACATTATTTTGTACACACAGTTACCATAAACACAAATCATTATTCAAGTAAGCACAATCAGTTTCATACTTATGAACAATTATTTTCCAAAGCAAAAACGCAACAGGATTTGCAATGAGCGTTCAAAAATTGGCATCTGAGCGTCCATTGAAGTTACATGATTTTCATTTGTTTCCAAGAGGGCACTCGAAAACCACTCTATATTTTGCTCGAAAAAAGAACTGCTACCATATGCAATAATATTTTGTTTGTTTGTTTGTACATGATTCAAATTGAATCGTTTCTTCCGGCGCCGTCACGAATGGCAGCCACTCCAGCAGCTCCCGTGTTATTTTCGATTGTTCTCGATTGTTTGTTCTCAGCTCAGGGATGCTGCTGGAAATGTGAATTTCCCTTCGGGGATGAACAAAGTATCTATCTATCTATCTATCTATCTATCTATCTATTTGACTTTATGTCTGAATACTATCTTGGCCTAGTCACGCTGTTTGGTGTTGCTCAGCAGAGCTTTCTTCTTCACATTCAAAGGACATGTGACCTTTCGACCGCAGGCCCAACACTTTACGTCTCGCCGTGTGTGTTACCCCCACACTCCCGTGAGCTCGTTGTTTATGAGCGTAGCTGGGATGTGCTCCATATCACTTCCTTGGCCTCGCTGTTGATAAGCGGCGCAGACAATGGATGACTGATGTCTTTGGCTCTTTCAGCAATTTAGTCCATGGCCTCTTTTTGACAGATTTATATGTCCTTTGGAGACTTAGAAAGAGTCTTTTTGCGGAATTCACTGGCACTTGAGAGTCTCGTTAATTCCACTGTGCTTACGTAGTGGGATTTTTTTAGTAAATTGGCCGGATTACTCTATGTCTTAAATTTTTTTCTAAATTTAAGTACTAGTAGACATTATCTTAGTTTAATCAATTTCTACCCATTTATTTCCCATGCAATTATTTTTTAAATTAGCTTGATATGTCTCAAAATCAATTAATCTGTTATTTTCATTTCTTATGAACCTCTTCAAGATTGTTCAATCTATTTCTCATTGTCTTCTAAAAATTCTCTTCCATAGAAACCGTTTCCTTTTAACTTAACCAAACCATAAGTCAGTATTTGTTACACATTTGCTTATCACTTTTCAATCGTAACATTCATTCTAAAAAAAAAATTTCAGTGTGTAATCATTGTCCTTTGGGCTAAATTTGTCAAAATTCCAAACCCACACACTATCTAAACATCAAAAATCTCAAAAGATCTAAAAAATCTCTAAAAATGCCAAATCGAACTTAATGTCATAACTTTTCTTATTGTATTTTCTTCTCTCTGTAATCATAATCAATCTTTTGTTATTGATTCAATATAGAGCAATACATACCCGTCACTCATGAACCATCTTGTTGAGTGCATTTATTTTGTTTATTCATTATCTTTTATTCTGCGCAACAATCTTTGCTTCTACGCACCAGTCTTTGTTCTATGCAGCCCTTCGAGATCCCTTGTGATCAAGGCTATACAGATCAACATGATCTGGTCCGACTATTAATACGTTTCTTTTTTCCTTTGTTTAAAGGAAACATTTTATTCATTGACTGAAATAGCTTCAGCTACGTTATTAATTATTTCTAGTCTCGAATTTTCTTTTCTGTAATACGAGAACAACTAAGGAAATAATCTTTTTACGTCTTACGCCTCTTTTGAATTTGTCCATTTACGAACAAGAAGATTGACACTAAAATTATGGACCATTTTTAGTCAGCTTCATTGCTTTAATCGTCCTTTCTTTATTAAGAGCAAAACTACACGTCTTAAAGTTATTACCCTTTGCTATTCGCATTTTCAACGAAAAATGATTAGTTGTTCACTCAAATATTCTTTCTTTTTATACTATTCTGTATAATTATCTTGTATTATACTCTCAGTGTTTTCATTTTTTTTGCTTACCTGTCTTAAACGCATCATTTATGCTGGGTACGCAACCTTTTTTTTTTTCCTTTAAATTTTCATTATCATTTAGTTTACTCTTTAACAAAGATTTAACGCATTACAAGCTTTGTCGTTATTTTGAATTTGCTGTACGAGTTTTTTTATTTTCCTGCACGCCGATCTTCACTAATGAGATCTCGTCGCTTCGAGATTACGTCATTGTTGTTGGTAATTCTCGTCGAGCGAAGGTCAGTCTTTTTATTAGACAAACGGCTTTTTTCCTTGTTCAATTTTATCAAAAAGAGCTTGCTTTCAAACGGCTCATTTGCTTTGATGATCGATATCACGAATTATGTTGTACTAAGATGTTAAAGAAAAGTACAGTAAGTAGAAAAATGGAAAAAGACAAGCCTGTTATTCGCAATTACCATCAACAAATGCAGAAAATAAATTAAAAATTCGATGATCAAAACTGAATGAATACGCAGATATCTACTATATTTGTCACCGATTTATAAGTTCGATCTTTGTATCACTAAATTTCAGGGGTTCTGCCAAGATCTATAAATCTTTTAGCAAGCTAGTACACGGAATTCAAAATTCCTATCATATTATCATTATTGATAGTTCAGTTTAAAAAATCATATATACCAGGGTGTCCCCTGCCCACTGCCTGATGATTGCTGGGATGGGCTCCAGCACCCCCGCGACCCTACTGAGGATAAGCGGTGCAGCTGCTGAGATGAGATGAGATATATATTATATATGTGTGTGCAGCACGGTGGCGCAGTGGCCAGCACGTGTGCGGCATTACTAAGGACCTGGGAACAGGTGTGTGTGTTCCAAGCCAGCCTGCATGCTCTCATTGTTACGGTTTACTTTCCTCTTTCAAAAAACATGCATTTCAAGTGGACTGACTGGTCCAAATTGTCCCTATGTGTGAATGAGCTAGTGAATTGTCTATCTTTGTGTGCCCTGCAATTGGCTTGCAACCAGTTCAGGGTGTCCTCCAATCGCTGCTCGATGATCGCTGTGATGGATTCCAACAAAATGAGATCTACTTATCATAGTTATGGTTCATACCGGCCGAATATGAACACAAAACTTTTCTGGTTCCCACCTGTAACGCCTTTATTGTTGACATATTCCTTTAATATCATAAAAATTGGTTTTTCACTTACCATCGTTCATCCCATTCAAATATCTTCATCATCGTTAGTAATGCTACTTTTTTTTTCCCTCACCGTTCTTCCATTTTCTCCTCAGCGGATTGTTGAGTCCAAATGAGACAAGAACCAAAATTCTGAAACTCAAAAACATCGTTAGAGCAACACTTTTGCTGTAAAATCAAACGTTTCCTTCCTTTGCAGTGTTTTCACGATAGTTCACTAATATATATATATACATATATATATATATATTTATATATATATATATATATATAGTTTTTTTTTTTTATTATTTTTTTTTTTTTTAAGCTATAATATTTCTCATTATGGCAACAAAATAGTGTAGTTTTTGTATCACTACAGTATTTTTGTAGTCGAATTTATTATTGTAATACTTTGCAATTCTCTCATTTCTTGTTCTAAAGCAAAACAATATGTTATGTCTATGTTCATTTGCCTTTATATAATTTTCTTTTATTTTTATAGCTTATCTATAAAATTACTGTCACATGTTTTGACTATTTTTCACCAAATGCATATTACACAAATCTCAACTGTATGTAACATCTTACATGCAAATATTTCTGTGTAAATATTGTTTCACTATATGGCCCTGTATATTCGTTATCCTCCTTTTTAGGATACATTACGGTATTTCCACAAAGGTAATGCCATAAATCGCAAATGGTTTGCATCTAAACAACGCATTTCAAGTCAATGAAGATCTTCAAAAGCACTCTATAATGTGCTCCACTCTACCCATTTACTTACTCTAGATTTAAAACAGTTCAATGTTGAAAAAGTAAGGGTTTTTTTCCAATCTATTGTATTAAGGTTAGTCTCACTTAATTTTCACCAAATTATCTCTCTTAATATTTAATTAACTTTCCCCTTTATGTTTCTCTCTCTTTTTTTTTTTTTTCTTTAAACCAATTAAATCTACTATTTTAGCTTCACCTATTTAATGTGAAAATGGCATGTATTTATTTATGAGTTATCTTACTCATTTGAATTTCACTCAATCCATTTTTTCCATTTTAATTGAAAGAGAAAAAAAAAAAGTATTTATAAACAATTTTTTCAATATTTTTTGGTATAAAAATGCCCTTATCTCAAATTAGTGTATTTCAATTCACTCAATTAGATTTTTCCTATTCTTCCCAGTCCTTTTTTACCAATTTTTTGAACTGAAAACAGGAATATTTTATCTTTTTCGGTATTATTCTGGCATTATTTTGATTTAACGCATCTAAATAGCTCATTTATATTTTTTCCCAAATTTCTCACTTTTATCCAGTAACACAGAGGCTCGATTGCGGTCGGGTCTTCCCTATAAATGACTCTTCACCTATGGGTTCATCGAGTATTTATTATTATTATTATTATTATTTTTTTATAAAATACAATTGCCCAGGGGCAACTTTATATTTCATTCGCTCTTTCTCAATCACACAGACGTCTTGTTTTTTATCGTGATCACGCTCTTACATCGCTTGTTCTTTTTTTTTTTTTTTTTCTTTCCACTTATTTTCAGTTGACAGAGGACTCCGCACATCCTTGTGAAATTTAACTAACTTTAAAGCGCTGGGTTAGGGGAGTCCACGCCTCCCGCGGAATTTTAACTGTCTGAAAACTATTTACCTGATAGAGTCTAGAATTGTCAGGGTTTTTCTGTTAAGAATCTGCCCCCCGTAATTTCCTTTTCAACGGAGGATTCTTAAACTTTGTCTCTGTTAAGATTTTCCTTTTCTACAGAGAATTCTTAATCTTTTCGACGGAGGATTCTTAAACCTTAAGAATCTACCCCCCGCGCTCTCGCGAGTCAATTTCTTTTACCGGTTATCTACACAATGTTATGAATAAATTTTACTCACGATTCTCTAAGTCCTTGGCTTTCCGTCAACCGTCAGATCCCAGCCCGCGAGGGAAGGTCCAGTCCCGGAAAAAGGGTCTTTATGCTGTGGCCACAGTCTTTGCTGGATTTTCCTCTCGCGTCCTGGAATCGTCTGGTATCTTGGAATCCGGTTTCGAAGGACCAATTAAATGTTAGGTTCACGTTTCCAACATTTATAATAAAACGCTCTGCAATATAGGACAAAGAGAATCGGTTCTTTATAATTAGTTACTTTATTAATCATCATATTGAGAGCCGCCGAGATTCTGCTGTTAGACATCTTTTTCGCTCGCTCTGGCCTGCTTGCTGCGCTCTGGCTCGGCTCGGCTCTGGCTCTGAGGATCTCCTCGAAAAACCTCCCTTCTAATATTCAGTTTTTGCCTTTGCTACGTAGAGTTGATTAGTCTTCTTTCGAAGGTCTGCTTTCCATCCAATGATGACAGGTGACCTTGGTCCTGGGAAACTCCTTTTTCCCAGGCTCTTTGGTGAAGAACAATCTTGAGTTATGGGATGCCAGGTCAGGATGTATTTCGTTGGTATGTGAGAACAAAAACACAGTCTGTACATAAAAAAACAACTCATGGCCCTGGAGTTTAGTTTACGGGCTGAGAACTCTTCAAAATGGCTGAGAACACATATAACATATTAAATGTCAACTGTAGGATAAATACAACTCCATCATTAATGATGACTGATGATGATGACGATGAGGGCTTGCATCGGTAACCGGTTCTAATTTGGAATCTGTTCCGCTGTCAAACGATTCCTTGGAATCAGTAGTAAAATTCAATTTTGCTTGCACTATCAATCCCGCCAGGGCTGCGGTGCGAACATAGCAAACAAACACACCCCAATGCAGGATCAGGTGACGTCGATCTACGTGCTATTTGTTGTCGCTGCTCGACCAATCATCAGCTACAGAGATGTCGCCGGCAGTCAACGTTCTAAGGTGTGGCTGTATTTCACTCAAATAGACGATGCAGGAGTATGCCATACATGCAAAAACGCCAACTCGGCGAAAGGGGGTAAGACCACCAACATGCTTAAACATCTGGCTGGCCAACATGACATCAAACTGAAAGAATGCACCGTGTTTGAGGCGCTCCAACGACACAAGGACAGTGTAGCCACAGCAGATAAATAACGTAGCTAGCCTGCTAACTGTTAGCTACGTTAGCCAAACGTTAGCTAGCTACGTTAGCCAAGTTTAGTCGTGACATGAGGTTTGTTTTCTAAAAAGACTGCCTTGGAGGAACTGTTTGAAGAATAGGACTCTGAGCTTCTGTCCCTGCAAGGAACCGTCCCCACTGTGCCCATGGCCGAGAAGGTGGAACAAAAAGTCCAGCTCTACAGAAGCCTGGCCTGCATCCCCACCAAGAATGACGCCGCACAGTGGTGGTGGGAAAAGAGAGACACTATGCCGCTGCTGTCGGGTCTGGCTGCGACCTATCTTTGTGTCCAGGCGTCCTCTACCCCAAGTCAGAGGGTGTTTTCCACAGCTGAAGACACATTACGCCAGAAAGATCTAGCCCCCTTGCTGACAAAGCTGACCAGCTAATTTAAAGAAAAAAGAATGGTTAATTTTCTAATTTCCTTTCGCAGAATTGTTTGTTCTCATTCATGATGTTCTGATATTCTTACTGGATACATGACTTATAATTGATCTCAGGTATTGCATTACTTTAAGTTGAACTCTTACTGAATTGTGATTAATATTGTTTATTCAGAACTTAATGTTCCTGTCCTACTGCCTATACCAGCCCATCTTTAAATCATTTTTATATTAATAAAACCCTTTGTACTATATCTGTAGTCACATAGTGCTTATTTTTCCGCAGTGAGAATCGATAAGGAATTGGATCGATAAGCAGGGATCGTTAAGGAATCAGAATCGCTAAAACCTCATCAATACACAGCCCTAGCGGTAGTTGGTGCTGTCTAATGCAACAAATGAGTCACTGTCTCATATTTTCCAAAGCAAAATAATAATAGTCAAAAACTTACGCCGTACATCGCTTAAAACCAGACATTTTACTTCAGGCATAAATGTATTGAATAACAAACACAAATATGTGTTTATGAAAGAAGCTACTAAACTTTAGTGAGTCAGCTCCGTAATGTTAGGATGTAAGTAGCAGCAAAAGTTCAGCAAGCTGCTAAAGAAAAAAGCGTGGAAAAAAACCCACAAACCTTTGAGAAAATCTAATATTGCTAAAACTTGTGTTGTTTCAGTTTTATTTCATTTTTATTTCATCAAAACTGAAAATGCACTTAAGGTCATTTCTGGACCTTAAAAAAATCCCCATCCCCAAATATTAACCTTGTGTTTGGTTATTGTCTTTTGTTGTCTCAGAAAATCGGCAACCTGTCCATTGTGCGAAGGTTAGGAGTTCCTGAGTGTATTCTGCTTGTAACTCAGCGCATCACCAAATACCCAGCACTTGTGGAGCGCATCCTGCACAGCACTGAAGGTCTGGTCATATTAATTTTCTTCATACAAGAATAGAATTGTCTTTTTTTCCCATTGGTCAGGATGTACAGTAGATTGTTCTCAGCAAGATTAGATGTTGCACTACATGATAAACATGTAATAAAAGACTTAAAAAAAAAACGAAAATAAGATTAAAAAGTAAAGGATACTAGGATGTATAAGCAATATTTATGAGGTATTTCTTCTAGACTGTCCTAAATTGTTAGTACATCTGAAAATAGTGCATCTGGCAATGTCCCTTAGACTGGGCAGTGAGAATCCCATCATTTTTGGGGCTGGGTTGATGACTAATTCTCAACATAAAGTTTGTTTTATTTGTTTTATTTTTTTCCAGAGGGCACTGAAGAGCACATGGAGCTTACCCGTGCACTAGGCTTGATTAAAGACACAATCGTTCAAGTCGACTCATTGGTCAACCTTCATGAGAAAACGTGTCGCCTTCGAGAAATACACAGCAAGATGGAGCCGAAGGTGCTTGGCAAAATCAAAGACGGCCGAGTGTTTCATAGGGGAGATTTGGCGCAAGGTCGACGACGTCTTCTGCTCGAGGGTACAATCAATTGGAAAGCTGCATCTGGCAGACTCAAAGGTTAGATGGGAACACCATGAAGAAACTTTTTTTTCTTCAACTCATTCTGTTATTTTACCCCTCAAAGATATTCTTGCAGTTCTCCTTTCTGATGTGTTGCTGCTGCTACAAGAGAAAGATCAGCGATATGTTTTTGCGGCCGTGGTGAGTCAATTAATACTTTTATTTATACATAATTTAATTTGAGCATAACCTGATTCATTTTCTTGTGATTTTTATTCCATCTAGGACAACAAGCCATCCGTCATCTCTCTTCAGAAGTTGATTGTTCGGGAGGTGGCCCACGCAGAGAGAGCTATGTTTCTGATCTGCGCATCCTCCAATGAGCCAGAGATGTACGAGATCCACACGGCCTCCAAGGAAGAAAGAAACACTTGGATGACACAAATACGGCAAGCTGTCGAGAGGTAGCCATTTAGTCCAATGTAGCTGTGAAAGTGTAGTCCAATGGTGATAATTACGGACTTTGGTCCTGTTCTTAGCTGCCCTCATAATGAAGAGAGGCTCTTCAGTGAGGAGGAGGAATATCGGGCATCAAGGTTGAAGGATTTTCAAGGTACAGACATCCAAGTAACTGAAAAAAATGCTTTGGAGTTGAGCCAAAAAACATCCAAAGAGTAAAAAGGCGTCCACCCAAGAGCCTTCTTAAAAAGAAAAAAATGTTTTGCTACCACCTTGTGGGAGTAAGAGAAATTACAACTCTTTTTAAAGGAATCATGTATATACAGTGAAGAAAACAGTATTTGAACACCCTGCTATTTTGCTATTTCCCCCACTTAGAAATCATGGACGGGTCTGACATTTGCATCGTAGGTGCATGTCCACTGTGAGAGAAAAAAAGAAAAATCCAGCACTCACATTTTTTAACAATGTATTTGTGTGATACAGCTGCAAATAAGTATTTGAACACCTGTGTATCATCTTCTGACCCTAAAATACCTGTTAGTTTGCCCATTAGAAGTCCTTCTGCACTCCATGTATCATCCTGAATTAGATGCACCTGTTTTAGGTTTATAGCTGCATAAAGAACCCTATCCACCCCATACAATCAGTAAAACTAACTTGTAACATGGTGAAACCCAAAGAGCTGCCCAAAGACAGCAGAGACAAAATTGTACACCTCCACAAGGCTGGAAAAGGGCCACGGGGAAATTGCCATGCAACTTGGGCAAACAAGGTCCTCTGTTGAAGCTAAACATGATGGTCAATCTCAATCGGAGTGGAGCCCCATGCAAGATATCACATCGTGGGGTCTCAATGATTCTAAGAAAGGTGAGGAATCAGCCCGGAACTACACGACAGGAGTTGGTCAGTGTCCACAAGAGCTGGGACCACTGTTTCCAAGGTTGCTGTAGGTAATAAACTAAGACGTCATGATTTGAAATCATGCATGGCTTGAAAGGTTCCCCTGCTTAAACAGCACATGTCAAGGCCCGTCTTAAGTTTGCAAATGACCATTTGGATGATACAGAGGAGTCATAGGAGAAAGGTTTGTGGTCGGATGAGACTAAAATAGAACTTTTTGGTCATAATTCCACTTAGCGTGTTTGGAGGAAGAAGAATGAAGAGTATAATCCAAAGAACACCATCCCTCCTGTGAAAATAATGCATTGTAATTTCTGGATGTTTCTTTTTAATTTATCCCTCTCACAGTGGACATGCACCTACGATAAAAATTTCAGATCCCTCCGTGATTTCCAAGTGGGAAAAATAGCAAAATAGCAGTGTATTCAAATACCTATTCTTCACTGCATATATATAAATATATATATATATATATATATATATGTATATGTACTGTAAAATCCGGACTATAGAGCGCACCTGATTATAAGCCGCACCCATTAAAACTTGTGACACGATCACAAGTTTAACCCAGACCAGGCTGTTAGTTCCACGATTGTGATTTTGTAGAGGTTTATTGTTCTATATTCTTTAGCAATTATCCATTATCCGTTATCGGTCAAATCATGATACACTACAAAGCCAATAGGCCGAGACACTTGCTCTCAGCCAAGAGGCTGAGTCAAGGTCCTAGCCTCCTAACCTCCTACCGACACAATTCAAAAGTCAATAGTACACAATCCTAGAACCACAGTCGGCATCATGAATGGAAAATGATACCCGTAATTAACGTATGATGCAGACTTGTAAAGTCCGGGTCCTGTTGAAAGTAATCCAAGGAAACAAAATGTATATTTCCAAAGTTACTTTTTTCCCAAATGTTCAGCCCTGCGGCTTATCCAGTGAAGCGGCCAATTTATGGAATTTTTCTAACGGCCACCTGCGGCGCTAGAATACAAAAGGTAAGATTAAGACCAGTAGAATATGGGCGCCAAGAAAGACTGCAACTTCTAAGTTTAAGCATACATTGTCTGTAAAGTTAAGGTACGTTCCGATAATGAGGAAGACGCCCTTGATGGCGATAGTTATGAGGAGGAAGTTGAGGACGATCTTCCGTGAATTTCACAATTACGGGATGTTTTTTTTTTTTTAACAGGCACGTTTGATACATTGCGAGCGTGATCCTACTACCAGTGTTGGTACCTTTCAAAGGCACGGTTTGGGATGAAAGTTATATTATTATTATTATTATTAAAGCTTTGAAAACTCTCTCGGTATACCGTCTTTCTTCGTAAATATGTGTAACCATGTATAATATGTATTTGCAACTGTATATTTTTGTAATGTATTTATTTTTGAGATTTATTCTGTTATGTGTTCTACGGACGAATCAAAAAGAAAGGGCGGAGCACACGCGGGCTAATGGGATTTGGGGTAAAGCTGAGTTACCGGTAGATCTGTCTCTTGTCGCAGCGGACAATAGTGGGTATATATTTTTCCCACCCTTAACTTTGGAAATATACATTTCGTTTCCTTGGATTACTTTCAACGGGTCCTGGACTTTACAAGTCTGCATCATACGTTAATTACGGGTATCATTTTCCATTCATGATGCCAGCTATGACTCTAGAATTGCATTCGCACTGATTGCTGCGTGGCTCTGTGGCTGGGAGCTTGACTCTGCCTCTTGGCTGAGAGCAAGTGTTTCAGCCTCTTGGCTTTGTAGTGTATTATGATTTGACCGATAATTGATAAAGAATATAGAACAATAAACCTTGCAAAATCCCCCCCAACAAAAAAAGGTGTACAGGAATCCGAGTTAATTGATTTCTATTTTTATCCTAGAATGTTTGAGCCAGCAGGATGCGGTGATTGTCCAAGCACTTTCCGAGAAACTGCAACTTTTTGCCAAGATGGCAGAATCTGTGCCAGGTGTGGAGGACACAGCTACCTGTTCCAAGCTTCTTTTAAGAGGCGACGGCTCAGATCTCAAGCTGGGGGAGTCGTTGCTTAAAGGAACCATCACTGATGGTAAAGCACTGCTCTAAGTAAACTCTTAAACGCATTCCCCAACGTGAAATTCATGTTGTGGCAAGATGTGAAGCAAAACGTTCTCCCTGTGTCAAACCAGTGGAAGATCTCCAAAATTTGCTCCAATCTGGTGCGAGGTATGCCTTTCTGTCATCACAGAAAATTGAAGGGAACAGCTCTGGAATCCTACCCAGGAGGGCAGAGACCTTTGGGGGCTATGACAGCAGCCCCAACTTCCTCACTAAAAGTGAGTCTAAAGCACTTCAAGTCCTGAGGAAGCTGCATTTCTAATGTGTTGTACTAAAGTGCACCTTGTGCAATCAAAAAACTTTTAAATTATTAATAAAGTATCATATAGGAGTGGGGCTATCTATGTGCTTATTATGTGGTTGTTAATGTCTATTTTGTCTTGTGTTTTTTTTTTTTTTTTGTTAATGTCTGTGGCTGGCCGCTTTTCTGCCAGGCAATATGAAGAAGAACCTTTCCGGCAAGTCCAGAAACCAAGACCGGAGCCAGCGGGCCAGCTCTGACCCCCAACTTAAAGATCTCTGTGGCAGCCGAACTGTGGAGCAGACCGTAGGTCTTAAAGTGCAACAAAAATAATTTCTTCCTTTCCTAACATTTAACGGCACACAGCATTGTGTTGCGTTTATGCAATCAAATAAAGGCTTTCAAGAGGATCAGTTATTCAAACCAGGTCAAAGCACAGGAAATCCCTGGCATACGACAATAATGCATTCTGAGTGGGGATCTGAAAGTCAAATTGCTATATAGCACGGGATAGAAACCTATTCTTATCAGCTCAGAACCCGAGGTATCCCAGAAAAATGCATCAAACTACCAAAAAGATATATCGTATGAGAAATAAAATTTAATATCATAAGTAGTAATTAGGACAGTACGGCGGCGCAGTAGTTAGTGCGTGTGCAGCACAGTTCAGAGGTCATGGGTTCGAATCCAGCTACCAGCCTTCCTGTGTGGAGTTTGCATGTTCACCCCGTGCTTGCGTGGGTTTCCTCCGGCCACTCCGGTTTCCTCCCTCATTCCAAAAACATGCATTATCAGGTTTATTGGCCGGTCCAAATTGACCCTAGGTGTGAATGAGCAAGCGAATTGTCAAGTCATTTTTATTTGTATAGCCCTAAATCACGAAGAGTCTCAAAGGGCTTCACAGATTATTACACTATATTACACAGACTATTTTTCAGCCGACGAGAAGAGTAGGTTATTCATATGCTATGGAGTAGAAGTGAGTTTTAAGCTTAGATTTAAACATTTCCACTGAGGTTGCAGATCGGATCTTAGGGGGAAGAGCATTCCACAGCACCGGTGCCTGGATGGAGAACGCTCTCGAACCAGCAGAACACTTCTTTGCTCTTGGGATCACCAGAAGACCGGCACTCTCAGATCGTAGGCTTCGGACCGGGACATAGGGGGAAATCAGATCTGAAAGATAAGAGGGAGCAAGTCCATGTATGATTTTGTATAATACTAAGAGAACCTTGAAATCACATCTAAGGCTAACTGGGAGCCAATGCAGGTTAGCCAAAATCGGTGTTATGTGATCGTACTTTTTTGTCCTAGTTAAAAGCCTCGCTGCAGCATTTTGTACCAGCTGAGGAGACTTGATTCTAGACTTCGGGAGACCAGAGAGTAGTGCATTACAGTAATCTAGACGGGAGGTAACAAACGTATGAATTATAATTTCCGCATCCGACTGAGACAGTATTGAACGGATTTTAGCAATGTTACGAAGATGGAAGAAAGCAGTTCTAGTAATTTTCTTTACATGCGTTTCAAAGGAGAGATCAGGGTCAAATATGACACCTAAATTTTTAACTGAGTCACTCTGTGTGATGTGACATTTGTCAATGTTCACAGCAGTTTTTGAGAATAAGTCACGGCATTTAGATGGACCAATGACTAACATTTCGGTCTTTTCAGAATTAAGACGCAAGAAATTGAGTGACATCCACTCTTTTATCTCAATGAGGCAGGCCTCCAAATTTCCACAGTTCAGTGTGGGAGATTCCTCCAACGGAAGATATATGCGTAGCAGTGGAAGCTGATATTGTACTTGCGAATAATATCACCTAATGGAAGCATGTAAATGCTGAAAAGAAGGGGGCCAAGCACTGAACCCTGCAAACACCACAGGTAACATTAAAGGGCTCACATGTCATTTCGCCATATTTAACACAGTGCGTCCTATCTGAGAGGTAGGATCTGAACCACGAGAGGACGGTTCCTGAGAGACCAATCCATTTTTCCAACCGTTCTAGTAGGAAATTGTGGTGCACTGTGTCAAAAGCAGCACTAAGATCCAGCAGCAGCAAAAGTGATGAAGCGCCAGAATCCATTGCCAGTAGGAGATCATTTGTCACCTTGATCAGAGCTGTCTCAGTAGAGTGGTTAGCCCTGAATCCTGATTGCATAGATTCAAAAAGGTTATTCTCGGATATAAAATCATTCAGCTGCTGTGCCACTACTTTTTCAAGTACTTTAGAAAGGAAAGGTAGGTATTGTCTGTCCTTTTGTGCCTTGCGACTGGCTGGCTACCAGTTCAGGGTGTCCACTGCCTGAAGATAGCTGGGATGGGCTCCAGCACACCTGCGACCCTACTGAGGATAAGCGGTGCAGATAATTGATGGAATTAGTAATTATGGGTTGGATGGTTGGACTGCTGAATGCTTGGAGAAAGGTGGCACGGCTATGATTGACTGCTTGGTACCTTTGTTGAATGTACATATGCTTTTTAAAGTCAGTGTTTTTTGTTGATTGTGTATTGAATGTCTGGGGGCATTGTATAAGGGTAAAGGTGATAAGGGTGAATGTAGCAATTTGAGAGGTATCAGTTTGTTGTCTGGAAGCTGTATGGAAGAGTCTTGATTGGGTTGTGATGGAGGAGCAGAGTGATTTCAGGAAAGGAAGATAATGTGTGGATCAGGTGTTTGCAGTAAGACAGGTGTTTCAGAAATATTTTGCAAAAGGTAAGGATTTTTGTCTGGCTTTCATGGACTTGGAAAAGGCGTATGAAAGAGTCGATGTGTAAGAGTAGTGAGTGGTACCCTTTGTTGACTGTTGTAAGACAGGGGTGTGTGATGTTGCCATGGCTGTTTACTGTGTACACGGATGGTTTGGTGTGAGAGGTGAAAGCAATAGTATTTGGCAGAGGTGTTGAGATGATGGCTAACAGTGGAACAGTGTGGCAGGTAAGTCAGTTGTTGTTTGCAGATGACACAGCGCTTTTGGCTGATTCTGAGGAAAAATTGAGAAGGTTGGTAATGGAGTTTGGAAGAGTGTGTGATAGGCGTAAGTTATGTGGGAATGTTAGGAAGAGTAAGGTGATGAAGTGTTCACTGGATGGAGTGGGCATGGTGTTGGAAATGAGGTTGAATGGACAGGTGCTGGAAGAAGTTGGAAGCTTTAGGTCCTTTGGTTGTGATGTGCCTACAGTTGGTGGAATTGAGTGCGAGGTATTTCACAGGCTGAATCAAGGAAGCAAGGTTTTGGGTGCACTGAGGAGAGTGATGAATAACACGAGTTTGGATGTTAAAAGAGGACTGTATGAGAGTGTGATTGTGCCGACTGTGTTGTATGATGCAGAGACTTGGAGCCTAAATGCAGATTTGAGAAGGAAATTAAATGTTTTTGAGGTGAAGTGTTTGAAGAGTTAGGAGTGATAATATAGATTGAGAAAAGGTCGTAGCCAGAGACAGACGGGAGCAAAAACGGGACAGGTGGGAGTCAGGGTCGAAAAAGGTTGCCTAGTATACAGTGAGGTTCGCAGACGAACTGACAACAGGGGACTGACAAGACTGTGAGAGACAAGTTTAGTAGCTTAACTGAGGAAGCGTGCTGATTGTGGTTTCCTTCTGTTAATTAGTGATTGACGTCATTATTTTGTGCTGTGCTTAAATCAAAAGCCACAAACAAACACACTTTTTTACCCTGTAGTTAAGATTTTTTTCCTACAAGTCTAGCCTGTAGGCTTGATCTAAAAATAGCTCACCTGTGATTGGCCGTTTGCAATTTCCCTGGAATGAGGAGCAGTAAACACTTGACCATGTAAACATCATCTGCTGGTATTTTAAGAAACAAAATGTGGCATGTCGGTGTCTATGTTTGACTGTGTAGCAACATGGAGAGGATGGATGAGGAGCGAATGTTGAAGAGAATCTACAGAGCAGAAGTAAATGGTAGGCGACCAAGAAGAAAGCCGCGATTGACGTGGATGGATGGTATTATGAGTGCACTGCACGAAAGGTCTAAATGTAGTGGAGGCTAGAGCTCTTGTTGGTGATAGGAATGAGTGGAGAGGTGTTGTGAAAGGATAGTGGGATGTTTAGACGTGTTCCAAGGGATAGGCAGGGCACCTGTATGATACGGCAGGGGTAAACCAGTGAAAGCTGTCGGGCCCTGCTGTTGAATAGATGAGTGTGTTGTGTCACCCTGACCCGAGGGACTTGGCCGCTTTCTTGTGTCCAATTTCATCTGGGGGGACGAAACCATGACCAACTTGGTTGCAGAGGTGCTTAACTTGTTTGGGGATTTGGGTTGGCCATTGTCAAGTCTTTGGTTTTTGCCACTTTTTTTTCTTCTTTTCTTTTCTTTTGTTTTTGTTTATGTGTTTGCCTTGCCGAGGGTCACCACTCTCGAGGGATAGATGATTCAATTTTAAATATTGATATGTAAAGTAAAAAATGATTTTTTTTTTATTTCTGTTGTGATGTGACTTAAATTGGTACAGTGGAATTGGTGGGTGGATGTAGAGGGCTGGGTTGGGTAGGATATACTTTAACATGATTACTTTCAATTACTTTTGGATTACTCCAATACCAAATATGCTAATAAAAGACAAAAGAAACTAAATATGAATAAAATTATGACTCACAACACGTGGTAAGCTTTCTCTCCTGGCTTTGATCTCTGGCAAAACTAACATAAAATGCGACAGAAACAAAATTAAAATAAATCCAAACAGCTTGCCAACATAATTTTTGCCGTTCCATGTATTCCGTTACTCCCCAAGCCTGCACAAAATTTTGTAATTTTATTCATATTTTGTTTCTTTTGTCTTTTATTAGCACATTTGGTATTGGAGTAATCCAACAGTAATTGAAAGTAATCAAGTTAAAGTAACCCTACCCAACCCTGGTAGAGAGGGAGGAGACAGTGATGGTGGGTTTAAAATGAAACTTATTTAAAAGATCTGCTCGCAAGGATTTTATTGCCTCCTTATACTTACGGTAATATTCCCGAGCAACGGTGACAATGCATTTGACTTCGTATTTCTTTTAAATGCAAGATTCTTTTCCATGGTTCTTCTTTTTGCTTATGGTCGTAGCATTAATGCAAGCCTTAGAACCTATTACCAATAAATGCAGTACAAAAAACAAAATTGTATTGCTAAGTCAAAGCATCAATTCTAAACTAAAAGAAAATGGCATTTTGGGAGGTAGTTCAACCAAAAGAATCTTGACGTTTTCATGATACCGTGGCTCAACGCAATAGCAGACCAGCATCTTAGGTCATGTCCCCTTGTAACAGACAGGCATCTTGGGGATGTAGCTAGTCGTACGCACCAATGGCAAGGTTAAAACTGTACTGCTAAATAACTAGTTGATGTCGTATTGTGGGGAAAAAACGTCTTGAGGCGAGGTTGCCATAACCTGGGGTTCGACTGTACTCAAATTAATGCGCGTAATGTTGCTTAGGTTGAGAGCTGCTGCACACAGACGAGATGGAACTGGATCCGGCCCAAATCATTCCCTGAGGCGGAGGTTGGTGCCTCTTCAGCTGAACCTTATATAAGTGTCCTTTTCCCATTTATAACAGCCTTCTCTTTTTCCATTCTAGTTCTTCAACAAAGTATTAATGCTCTCTCAAAATCTCTACAGTCTGCAGGTAGTGTGATGTCTTCTTGTTTGCACACCGTCTCAAATTTCTACTAGTAATTTTGTGTCCATGTAGTGATCCAACACAAAAAACATCAAATAAAACCAATGCTTGAGACGCAGCTATTGATCCATTTTTAGAAATTCAACATCAGCCCAATTTCGTTGTCACAATATGTTAGCCCATTTGTAACAATGACAATAAAGGTATATTCTATTCTATTCTATTGATAAACAAATACTCCTCTAATGCTGTAATGGGCATCATGTGAAAGTGAGCTTTAGTCAGTGCAGGTAAAAATAATAACAAAGTTTTTATGTTTTTAATGTCTTAAGGCAAGGGTGGGCAACCCTTTTGAGTCTCGGGCTGTGTTGAAAAATTGGCATAGCAGGCGGGTCAGGATGAAAGGAAATATGTTATTTATTTATTTTTTTGTATCTGCTAATACTTAGTCTATATTCAATACCTTAACAATGCTTAAGGAAAACAGATATCCTATTTTTCTATTATAAATAAACATAGATGTATATGTACATGTTATAATTTTGTTTTATATTTTTTATTAATAGAAAGTGTCTACAAATTGGTTTGGAAACACTCCGAATTAAAGCAAAGTAGTATTTTATGCCCTATTCTTAAGCTCTAACTTTGATAACCATTAATAAATTCAAAATGCATTTTTTTTGTTTGATATTTGATGAATATCTTAATAAAATAGTAATTAAGTAATGCAAAACAGAAAAATGCATGATTTAAGGATATGGTAAGTTCTCCTACAAATTTGAAAATTAAATTATTCTTTATTAGGTATGTGTTGACAATGGACAACTGAGTTCATAAAGCCCATACGCTTTATCTTTCACTGCGCTTATCTGCTTTAATCTTTCTTTTAACGCAGCTGTCCGGGGTGTAACACATTACGTAAGTAGAATGGGGGGGGGGGGGGCAGCTGGAGCCGCACGTCATACTCATTCCTGCGGGGTTTTATTTAGATTTGTTAGTGTAGTATCAAAATGGTAAAAGTAAGAAAAGGCCTGCTTTGAGTAAAGTTCGAGCGTCAACCAAGAGAGTTGAAAAAAATGAAGAGTTTATTTGAGTACGTCTAAGAAATGCAAGTACTTGCATGCGCATCATGAATGAGCTCTCCAATGCTGCAATGATGACGCAAGCTTGGAGATGACTAGCGAAAAAGTTCCAAATTATGTAACATCTCCTCTAATAAATTTTTTTTTTAAGGGGGATGTCGCCTTAAAATGACACTGGAGAGAACATTGGCACCAAAACAAAATTATTTTAATTTCTAGTACATTTCTTTTCATAACCCTTTGTTGAGTGCGCCCGCAGGCCGTAGTTTGCCCACTCCTGTCTTAAAGTAATGATCTCGTACTTTTCCTGTTTCTGCTTGATCAGGCCATCGTATCTCAGCAGGACACTCACATTGAGCTGCAACGCCTCTCGCTAACAGAGCGTGCCTCCCTGCCGGGCCGCCACCGCGGCAACGTATTGCTGGAGCAGGAGAAGCAGCGCACGCTGGCCCTGCAAAGGGAAGAACTTGCCAACTTCCACAAACTGCAGTCACAGCATCGCCAGGAACAGCTATGCTGGGAGAAGGAGCGAGAGAAGCATCGCCAGCAAGTGGAGGCCACTGAGGCCAGGTTGCTGCAAAGAGAAGAAGAATGCAGACGGCTGGAGGTGAAGTGGTCGGACCCACCTGAGACTCGTGTTGCTTCATGTGACCTGGGCCTTGATTGTTGGAAAAAAATGCTTACAGGAGCGGTTGGATGAAGAGAGGGTGGAGTTGGAGAGACAAAGGGAGATGTACCAGCAGGACTTGGAGAGGCTCAGAGAGTCCACTCGAGCCGTAGAAAAAGAGAAGGAACGGATGCAACACCAGAAGAAGATGAAGAGGAAAACCTTTGAGGTGCGAACAATTAAGTATTTTAGTTGCAGGTGTGCAGCATGTACTTGTCAAACTTCTAACTTTTTAACCTTGACTGTCACACATGCGAACAAAATCAAATTATAATGTATTTGTATGGCACTTTTCATTCAATGAATTACAACTCAAAGTGCTTTAAAAAACATTCAATGTACAATAACATTCCCCTACCCAACAACCAACAACTCCAAATACATGGACACACACACTCACACACATACATAATGGTTAACATGAAACTAAATAAATCATTGATGAATATAATTATGGCAACACACAGACTAACCATGTGTGGAAAGGAACCAGATGGAGGCTCATCCACACTGATGAGGATGGGAGCAGACGGCCATTGGAAGAATATTAAATCCATCCTCCTATTAGCCAGCTACTAGACTTATCCTACCAGTGGGGAATGAGGAAACACTGACAATTAGAAGAAACTGCTCGAGAACTGAAACATAAAAGTTTGAAACAGAAACAATCCTGTAATCCTTCGTTTATCGCGGTTAATGGGGACCAGAATCTCCAGAATGTCAAAAAAGAGCCGCCATGACCGAAATATATGCACCTTGCCGTCCACCGCTCACAGCAGTATACAATCGGGGATAATAAATCTCGGAATATTTTTCAACCTGCAATACACTGTGGTCGAAAAGTATAAAGCGCGAAGAAGTGAGAGTTTACAGTATGTATAACAGTACAAGGTTAGGACTAGTATCACAAGCGTCCCCTCAGACCTGATATCCTCCGGCAGAAGATTCCATAGGCGAGGACCAAAGTGGCTGAATGCTGCCACACAATAGATTTCAGTCCTCACCCTGGGAACAGGTCACAAAACCGCTTCCAGAGGACCTCAAGGACGGTGAGAGCTGATACAATAGGCGGAAAAGACAGCCCAGGACCCTTAAGACATTTAAAAATTGGTAAAATCACCTTAGAATTGATTCTGAAATGCATGGGAAGCTAATTCAGCAATTTTGGAACTGGTGTAATATGATCCCCCTGGCCCTTGATATCACACAAGCTGAATTTTGCAATAGCTGCAAGCTTGCAATATTTTTTTTGGGTGGGAGACTTGAGAGCAGGGATTACAATAATCCAAACAAGAGAAGACAAAAGCATGCATCGGCGCCTGCTTGTTTTCCTGTAGGACAAATGAGCAAACTACTATATTCTTCAAATGATCAATAAATCTTATTTAAATTTTTTGTGGAATTAAACTTATAAGTGTCAGAGTCAAAAACAAGACTGTGTGAATCTTTCAACTAATTCTATTGGTGAAACAGTAAAAAGCTGAACATTTAACAACTGCATTCATTCGCAGTCTTTACGAGGTTCATACACGCCACTGACATGGAATAACTGATTCATTTTTTGGAACGAATCTTTAGAGGCTCCACATACAATATACTCTTTTGTAAGGATCCATTGTCAAGGGGTACATGATTTTCCCTGGCTCCTTTTGCTTCTGTATTTTAATATTATTGTTGGGTGAGAAATACAGCGGAGTGTGTGGCAGGTATGTTGGCAATAATTTTTCTTTATAGAGTATATTATTTTACCAAATGTTTATTTCTTAGTACAAAACAATACAGGTTACTTATACAAGCCTTAAACGTACTTATACTATAAACCATTCACATACAAAATATACCACTGAAGCAACCTACAAACAAATTCAACTTTCGAGCGATGGTCCGGAACTTAACTCATTCGTAGGTCGGCAGCGTCTATAGTACAAACCACAGTTAAGTAACGTTAAATTGTGTTATTGTCTCAAATAATTTTTTATTTCTGAGATTTTACATATACAGTAAGACCTCGGTTATCGCGGTTAATGGGGACCAAAACCACCCGCAAAAACTGAAAATCTGCAAAGTAGCAACGCCACTTCAAAAAGAAAAAGAAAAAAGAAAAAAAAAATATATATATATATATATATATATATATATATACACATTTTTTTATTTTTTATTTTTTTGAATTATTATTTTTTTAGACCCGATTAATGGGGAGCAAAACCACCCGAAAAATGGAAAATCTGCGAAGTAGCGAGGCCCCTCAAAAAGGAAAAAAAAAATCTCATCTCATTATCTGCACCGCTTATCCTTATTATTCGCGAGCGAGCCCCTAACCCGCGGCACGGGTAATTTCGGGCGCGATACGCACGACACCGCGACAAGCCGAGCGGGTCGGGCTCTCCGCGTGGAGGCCGGCCTGTCGGAAGCGCAGAATTTGTACGGGAGTCGGATTTGGGCACAACACCGGCGCGCGGTTTTGGTGCGGCTTCCGCTTCACCACCGTAATGCATAATAGTCTTTGAGATCCCGTCAACAAACACGAGCTTTAACGTGCGCCACGAGCACCATGCTAAGCCGGTAAGGCTCTCGACTTACTCTGGCCGTACTGAGTGTACTGGTAGCCCACAAATGCCACTGCTGGGTCCACGCGGCTTCTGCTTCACCGCCCCCTAACCCCCACAGGTCCCCCCTACCCCTTTCCCCCCCATCGGGGGCCGTGTAGCGCCATGTAGAGCGATCGCGGCCCGAGCGGGAGACGTGACGTTGGTGACTTTTACATCCGCGTTAACAAACGCATTTTGTAGAATACGATTGCGCTTTATTGTTTAAATAAACGCATTATATAGACTAAGATCGCCCAATTATTTTAATCAGCTCCTTTTATGGTTTCAATAAGCGTATTATATAGAATACGATCGCTTTTGTTGGAAGCGCAGCAGAATGCGCGTTCACGCAAGGGGGGAGTATTGAAATGAAATGAAATGAAATGATCTGCATTTATATAGCGCTTTTCAAGTCAATGACTTCCCAAAGCGCTTTACAGTGTGCTCCACATTTCCCAATAGCGGCCTTGCAGCCATGTAAGGCGCTAACCTGCTTATTGGGGGTATTAGGGGTTCAGTGTCTTACCCAAGGACACTTCGACATGTAACACGGACGAGCCGGGATTCGAACTAGGATCCCTTGATCCCAGGACGAACGCTCTACCTCCTGAGCTACTGCCGCCCCAGTATTCTGTATGGAAGTCGGATTTGTGCACAACACCGGGAAACGAGAACGGCACGCCGTGCTAGGGTCGTCGGCCAAGGTGGATTCCCGCAAAAAGAAGCGACGCCCCTTAATTTTTTTTTATTTTTTATTTTTTTTACCATTACAGACCGCGAAGCTCTGAATCCGCGAACGTCGAACCGCGAAGTAGCGAGGTCTCACTGTACAGCCTTGGGAAAAAACATCAATGTGTGAAAAAAATCATTGTTTCTTCTATTCTGGCCGCTACCGCATTGTATGCATATTTATGAACACGTTTCAAAAGACTTTGGTCCCTACCGTAATTTTCCTACTTATCTCTTTCATTATATGTCCTCTATATCATTTCTGTTTCCATACTTTCTTTTCCTTCTTGTGCAACAGTGAAAAACTTTGTGAGTTTTATAGAAAGCTTCAACCACTTGGCTGTATTTATTGACTGGTGCTGATAGCTGTGGCAATGAACTGGAGTAAAGTGACATTTTGCTATTTCTTCATTTGAGAAAACCTTTACCATTACTGCCACTAGCATCGCACTGACCAGGGTTCCCCCATGGTTTTAAAAAGTAATTTAAAAAAGGATTAATTTGATCAGAGAACATAACAAGAAAGGTAACGATACAAACACTCCTCTGATGCCGATTATGAAAGGACCCAAATTAAACGAATAAACCGTGAAAGAAATACAACACAAATGTTGGGAACACTAACTCGCTGTAACTAAACTAAACGTAAAAAAGGGATGACGCAGGACTTGAAATCTTTAGGACATCAAAAGATCAAAATTCCACTGAAAGCACTAAATTACTGAACATAACTAAGAGGTGGATTGTTATTCTAGAATTGGACACCTGATGACTCAGAGACCTTCTAATTACAATCCATGACTAACGTGCTACTTTAATCTCTTACTGCCTTACATTTGTACTGAGCAGCCTCAGTGCATTGCGGATTGAAAAACGTTCCGAGGACCATTATCCCTGGCCAGTCATTGCTGCGAGCAGAGGCTGACATAGCGTATTTTCATTGTTTTTTTTCCCCATTATCCTTGGTCAACTTGTGAAGGGAGCATCCATCCATCTATTATCTGCACCGCTTATCCTCAGTCGGGTCGAGGGGGTGTTGAGAGCTGTTTGTGTTTTATTTTTTTTTTATTTATTTTTTTTGTTATTTTTTATTTTTTACTGGCTACTTGAGCGGACCATTTTGGCACACCTAAAATAAACTGCACTATTTTGCCTAGAATCCATTATTCTCAGTTGACTATTGTTGTGAGCGGGGGTCAAGAGAGCAAACTTTTGTCATGCGTGGGTACTGTTTTTGTTTTTTACTTTACTACCCAAAACTAACAGTACTCACGTAGTCACAATCCATTATCCCCATTGCTTATTGGGCAAGTGGGGGTGTCAGAGTGCAATTTGAAAATAGAGATGTGGGGGCTATTTTTTCCACATATCACTGGGGGATCTGGTACCCATTAAACCCTGTTAAACAAGGGATTACTGTATTTGTTTGTAAGATTATCTTGCAAGATGAGACCTGAAACCAAATAGATACATGTCCATGTTAGCACCCGCTGACATCACCCCCTCACTATTTGTTTTCACTCGGCCTTTTTGTGTTTAGTACACATGCACAACAGAGTTTGGACTGTATGTTGTTGCCCGCGCTGTGGGACTTTCTGGGCCGCATTATTGGGAAATTTAGAACTCTCCTGGCACACCCTTGCTTCATCAAAAAGACATTTAACAGCCTTTTCATCTGCCAAGACCTGTGATTGTGTTCCAGCCTCCGGGGCATGCCGATACCAGCAGCTGTTTTAATGCCTACCTCTAAACATTAGGAGTCAGGATCAGCAAAAAGGGTAGCACTATAATTATCCATCCATCCATTATCTGCACCGCTTATCCTCAGTAGGGTTGCGGAGGTGCTGGAGCCCATCCCAGCTATCTGTGGGCAGGGGACACCCTGAACTGGTTGCCAGCCAGTCACAGGGCACACAGAGACAGACAACTCACTGGCTCAAGCACACCTAGGGACAATTTAGACCTGCCAATTAACCTGACATGCATGTTTTTGGAATGCGGGAGGAAACCGGAGTGCCCGGAGGAAACCTACGCAGGCACGGGAGAACATGCAAACTTCACACAGGAGGTTCAATCTCATGACCTCAGAACTGTGCCGCACACGCGCTAACCACTGCGCTGCCACGCTGCCCAGCGCTATAATTAGATTTCATCAAAAAAATGTAGCCAGGCACACCTCTGCGCTTGTTTGTGCATCGCTGATGTTGAGCAGATGCTCCTAGCATGGGGACGATGGAGCAAGTTGCAGCCTGCGAAGATTTCAGAAAAACGTCTTACATGCATTATCTCCGCTGATCAGGGTCGGGCTTTTATATCTTATGGGAGGGCTTGATGTAGACTTTCCTTATGCTCCTACCTAACATAGAAAAGAATAGAATAGAATTTACTTTTATTGTCATTCTTTGTAACCATGCACACAGAACGAAATGTCGATACTGACCCGTACAGTTAAACTGTAACGAGCCGCAGCCAAACAGGGCGCAGTCATTTTAGTCATTAGGTGACCAAACCCCCCAATTCCAACCCTAAATGCCGAGCGCCAAGCAGGGAGGCAATGAGTACCAATGTTGTAAGTCTTAGGTATGACTCGGCCGAGGCTTGAACCAGCGACTTCCCAGTCTCGGAGCGGGCGCCCTACCATCTAGGCTACCGAGCTGGTAACATGTGTGGATTGTGGAATATTCACTGTTGCTGCGTTTTTTAGCTCGTCATAGTCGCTTATTTAACAGTTTAAAAATAATCACATGTAAATGAAGAAGTGAGGTCTAAATGTAGTCCAAAGAAAACATTTTTCATTGTGGAGTACTTAAGAGTTGAGAATCAGTGCTCTTGTTGTGCGTCTTATTGCATTTGTTTGAGTTTCAAAAAAGTTGGTGATCGTGAGGAGGAAAAACTGTGAGAACAATGATCAAGTTGAAGAAGTAAATTATTGCAAAATTCAAGAATGTTGTACGAGTATATTTATATATGCCTTGATAAAAAAGTTTTGGGACCTTTTTAATGTTTAGCCGTGACATACCCAATCAGCCCTATACTATTTTGATAAAAATAGAATTAAAATACAAAATAAGAACATGCAGTTGTACCTCCACCTATGAATTTGATTTGTTCTGGGAGTAGCTTCATAACCTGAAAGCGTAAATACAGTAGAGACACGTTTTAAATGTAAATATGCTAATCTGTTCAAAGCCCGGCAAAAGTATAAAGTATGGTATGTTTTAATAAACCATAAAAGAGCATCATAACAAGCGATAAATACATGTCTAATTTATATTACAGCATAATAAACATAAAACGTGAGGCACATAATGTAAAAAAGAGTTTCTTGGAAAAAGTGATCCAATGACATCTGCTTTGCCGACTTTTGACAATACGTCAGAAATGCGTGAGGCAAACGTCATCATAATGACCGATAGCCTGACTTGCCAACACTTTTTCGGGGTGATTCCTTTCCACAGATTCAAATACTTTTTTCTAAAATGTCCTCCTCCCCTCCATCTTACGGAACCCCACCGCCTCCTCGTCTCTGAACTTTCCACTGTGATTGTGACAAGGCCTGGGATAACACATGCGCACTGGATTGCTAGGCATACAGACGCACCCCTACTTACGAACATTCGACTTACGAACATTTCCTCTTCGGAGTTCGTGTGTAAAAATTCTATACTGTCTATGTCTGTTCTATCTCCAGCCCGCTAAGAAATTTGACATTTTTATTGTTCAATATCTCATGTGTTTAATCAACATGTTTGGTGTAAAATGTAAAAAAGGGGCGAGCTGTTACTTTTGAAATGAAAATGGAATAAGACAGCTTGATGCGGTTGAGAAAATGTCCGGAACGCTTTTTTCGGTCCTTTTGTACCACGGAGGAGGAAGTCGCCTAACTCTTGAAGCTCATCTTCTAAAAGTAAGTTAAACTTTACTTTATTTATTTTTATAGAGCATATTATTTTATTAAATGTTTATTTTTAGTACAAAACAATACAGGTTACTTTATAAAAGCCTTAAACATACTTGTATAAACCTTAAACATACAAGCACTGAAGCAACTTACGAACTAATTCAACTTATGAACGATCGTCAAGAACTGTCCGAATCTCGTTTGTAAGTAAGGCAGCGTCTGTATTTTAAGCGATAGCCAGTTTGTTTAGGTTCGAAAGTGGAGTGTCTGGAAGTGGCTAATAGCAGCCTGCACTGTGTACTGATTTTTTTTTACTTAATACCTTGAAATGCCTTTCTAACTAGAGGCAATATTTTCCTGTTCAGCTACTTTAAAAGCTGAAACGTTCATATGTAGAGGTACTACTATAGTTTAGAATTGTATTATAATGTGGCAAACATCTCTCTCTTAATGTTTTCTCTGCACAAACTGCTTTGATTGCTGAAGAAAGCGGTCAAAGGTATGTAGGTGAAGGTGGTAATATTACTCATAGGTGTTATCCTGCCAACAGGATACTCACTCACATAACATCAAACTCAGGGCTAAAAGCAAGAAGTGTCCCAGGTTGAAACAACAATGTATAAAGAAACAAACATAAGTCATTGTTTAATAAGTGACTTGGTCTTGTTTTCCATAAGCCGTTGTTGATTATTTCACCATTCGAGTTAATTCTTTTTAGTCCACTTCTCAGGAACAAATGCATTTTGCGTTGTTCATTGATTCGAATATAACATGTCTTCCCACTGTGCACTAGATGGCGTTGGACTTCTGATTTTGAGCTAAATATGTTCTTATAATTTTTGGCCAGTATTTAGTCCAAAAAGAATGACAAAAAATTGATTTTGTTTACCCAATCCAACATGAATTTAGTCCATAAATTGTCCTTGTCTTGTTTAAACCCGACCAAAGTGGTCCAATTTAAGATCCCTAAAAAGTATTTTACTTTTCACTCCCCAAAACACCTATATGGGACAGAACCTTGGCATCTTTTGAAAGAATTTTAACCAGTTTTATGTTGGGGAGAGTCATAGACAGTCTAGGGTGAGCAGACAACGGCCTCCAGGCAACATGCAGCCCGTCAGGCCTTTTAATCTAGCCCACAAAACAAAGAAATCAATGATATGATGATAAATAAAAGACAAATATAAGTACAGTACTCTTGTCTCCACTGTACCTTTTTGCCTTGCTGCTCGATAAAAATAGATTTCTCGTAAAACATTCTGTACTGAATTATGTTAATTTAAATAACGTACATGTCATTTTTAACATTATATTTTAATTGTTCATATTTGCAATGTTTTTTTTTTATAATTCATGTATTTACCAAGCTGTTTATCTAATGTAATGCAAAAAAAAACACTTGATCATCTTGCATTTTCTAATTGTATATTATCAAATTTAATGATTTTTAAAAAAGGGACTTATCATGCCACTCTGCTTTAATTTTGTGTTTCAAAACCAATATGATGAAATGTTCTATTCAATAAAGTCTCATCTCATTAGCTGCACCGCTTATCCTCAGTAGGGTCGCGATGGTGCTGGAGCCCATCCCAGCAAGCAGTGGGCAGGGGACACCCTGAACTGGTTGACAGCCAATCGCAGGGAACACAGGGACAGACAACTTGCTCGCTCATTCACACATAGGGACAATTTGGACCAATCCACCTGAATTGCATGTGTTTGGAATGTGGGAGGAAACCGGAGTGCCCGGAGGAAACCCACGCAAGCACGGGGAGAACATACAAACTCTGCACAGGAAGTCCGGTAGCTGGATTTGAACCCACACAGGAGGTTCCCAAGACCTTAGAACTGTGCCTCACACGCGCTAACCACTGCGCTGCCGTGCTGCCCTATTTAATGAAGTATTACATGAAAATTAACATGTTACATAAAAATGTCAGCGTGTATATTTATACGAAAATACGTGTTAGAAAAATAGGCTAACTTTTTTCCTCATCCATTGCCAAAGTATCAGACCAATACTCTTATCGGCATATTAAGGATGAAAATAAAATCAATAATTTTTGTCTCGAAGCCTGGCCCCTTTGCTAATTTCTCATCAACTCAACATGACTTAGTTTTCCCACCCCTGAATTGGACCATTTCCAAGCATAGTCAAAAGTTGAAGTGCAAATATGAATCAGCATTGATGAAATATTTATTTTAATTTTCAGTGACTCCGAGCTTCGTCTCCTGTGGCCTTTTGATCAATCTGAGGTGATCATGTTACCTTTGCACACCTAGATTAACTCTGCTGTCTTCAACCCTCTCAAGAGAGTCCATTGTGTAGCTTTAACCAAGGCCCTTCAGCTTTGGGAGTATCCGGGCAGTTTTCAGGATGAGAGCTACCCGGCCGTATAATTAGCCAGCGCAAGTCTGTTATTAGCAGAAGCCTCTGAAAGACGGCCGGTGCTAATTATTTGTGTGCTGTCAGTCAGGGCTGTTTATGTTCCCCTGCTTCCGCGCAGTTTCCTGCCCTGGAAATCTGCTGCTCCATGCCAGTCACCTTGCAGACAGAACAATGGAAGGTTTATGTACTAAGACAAGTGCCAGTGTTCACGGAGGAAAGGCCGGCAGAGGAGGGAGCAGGGTCGAACAAGGGGACTTTTGCCCACTTTTTGCCCCACTGAAGGGGCCTCTCTGTGGTTGGGGATTCCCATAATGCTCAGCTGCACAGATTGACTCCAGACACGGTCAGTCTTTTAAAACTATATCAAAGTGAGTCCAGAGATTAATGAATGCAGAGGGATGTCAAGTCAAAGACTATATCATATTCTCATTCTTAGTCAGATCCTTTAGAGCTCAAAGAAGAGTGTACAATGGTTTTGACGACAAGTTGAGTTTGTTATAAGTTTATTCTGATGTTAATATTAAACACCTGCAAAGAAGATTTCAGAAGATACCAGTTTTTTTTATTTTGACTGTTATTACGCACTGGTGTGCGTTGTTTTGACTATTACATCTTGTCGCTATCGGGCAATCGTGATGCTGTTTTTTTTTTTTTATATTTCACATCCCTTAGGCCTGCTCTGATATTTGTAACCATGAAGATATAATAAAAACAGAAGCCGCAGGGAAAGGCCTTAAAATAGGTTGGAATTCCTTATCTGAAGGCTTCTCTCCCTGAACTCTTGCAAGTTCAAAATAATTGATAGTGGAAGCGTCGTTAAATGTGTTCTTAAAAATGTGAAAAAAAGAATATTTTATCGATTAAGTATGTATTAAGTACAAGTTAGCAAGTGTGTGTCTTATCTTACTTTTAGCAGCGCTTTATGCTTGTCCTCTCAGTTTTATGTTAGTTAAGCATAACAAAAATAATAAAAGCAAGAAAAATACTGTGTCAAATACATTCCAAATGCCAACAAAGATGAATGAGAGTTTATTAGAAGGTGTCTTAAGAAATGCGTGACATTTGTGGTCAGCAATATTTTTTGACTGATCAATTAATGCACACATACATTTATAGACTACTGCAAAACCTAGTGAAATATGCGAACCCGAAGTTGACGTTGTCTAGGTAAAAACAAAAAAAATTCACTGTATGACTTAGAAATTGTGAGTAAAAGAGACCCCAATGTTCTATTTTGTGATGTTTCAAACTTGGAAGCAAAAGATGCCATCTATTGCAGATAAAGGTAAACTTATGGACACACTAAGGGACGGTAAAGAGACCATTAGTGGTTAATGGCTATACAAATAAATGTGACTTGGCTTTTGGTCTCCATTACGGGATTCTTCGTTCAATAGAAAAGAAAGAAAACCATAGGGACGATTTTGTATTTTTTGGGGGTATAATTGTGTTTCATTTGTTCCAATTGCAGTGGGCAGTGCTAATCTGTGTCATCTAAAGCTTTCACTTCCCATGATGATTAAATTCATCATTTGACAAACACCTAAAAGTACTTTTTGAAACAAATTATTTGGCCTGTAAAATGGTTTTTTATTTTGTTTCAATGTAAAATAGAGTATTTATTTGTATAATAATGGTAAAAAAAAAAAAAAAAATTCCTACTTTACAGATTTTGCCCTTTCACAGGTTCCTTTTAGAACATAACCCCTGCAAAAAAACAATGGTTTACTGTAATTGGAAAAAATGTTTGTTTTCAAAGAATTCTGTGTTTGAACATCGATCCCTAACATATTATGGTCGAGTACCAATATCGCTATTCTGCGAAATCGACTAAACCAGGACGCTTCGGTTTGTAATACAGGTATATCATACCTAGATGGATGTATATAGCAGATATTACTCCAGGTGTTGGGTGTATAGTTTTTCAAAAACAAAACAAAACTGTGAAAGGCCGAATGAATGTCAGACTGTCTTAAATGTTCCATTTATACGTGAGCATTTTGGCAACGTCCTGAGCAGTGACTGTGAATATGTCCTGTGAAGTTTCTTACAAGGTGTGGAGGACAAACCCTGGAAAGTGTTCTTGAGATGCCACTTTTCCCCAGGATATTTTAACTAGGTGGTCTTCTTGGGGATTATTCCTTTGACCTGAATTGTACAGGTCCTAATTACTCAAGTAGATGATGAGATTGGGTTGATGTGTCGTTTATTGAATTATGTGGTTACAAGTGTGGAGGTCTGAGGTTTGAGGATTTGGCGTTAAAATTTAATCTCCAGTCTTCCTGGAATTATGTTTGTGTGTCCTTCCTGTGCTTCCCTGTCTTATCTTTGGGTTCTCTGGGTTCCCCCTGCAATCCTAAAAACGGCAAGCTGGCATAGTCTGCAGCACCTTTCGCAGGGTGGGTTGACTACGGCCTGCAGGCATTTTATAATCCGGCCCGAAAATGGTAAAAAAAATCATAACATAAAGGACAGTCTTGAAAAATGAGAGTATTGTGATAAAGTTCTCTATTTCCTGTAATGGGGTTGAAAAATATAAAAGTCATACAGATACTCTGTGTGATGGACATCGCATTTCTGTCATAAATATTGGTTCCAAATCAAGGTGCGAGCAGAGTTGTTTTATAAAAATGTCACAAAATACTGCAAACAAGAAGGATTCTGATGTATTTACCTTCAGAGCAGAGAGCGCTGGGCAAGAGAGAGGGGAGCACGCTATGTGTACAGAGATCTTGCCACTCCTGCGACTGACCCAATCATATTGCTCAAGATGCTTGTCTGGCGTTTTTCAGTGTTCACAGTTTGTTCTGTGGGTTTTCATCATAAAGTCTTGCAAAGGTGAACATGCATTTTTAATGAGCTCTCATAAACTGGAATTCAACAACATATAGCCAAAAGGGGTCTGTTGGTGCGCTACCGAGACTAGTGAACTGTAGTTGGAACTCAGCTATATAGATTTAGGACCGAACAATGCATGTACTTTGTCCTCTCTGCTTTCCATATACAGAGATTCCATTGTTGCCTCATGCTTCGGTTATCGCTGGTTCACTTCTTGGTGGATTTGAAATTGAATTGAAATTTCTTTATTGTCACTGATATAAACATGGCCGTCATTGTGTTCTTAGCAGATAACAAATGCTATCACGGGGGCAGGTTTGTGTGTTGGGTGTGCGGTTCCACAAGTCGATGTATCCAAAACAAACTGGCAAGCACGGCTGACGCTACAGCTAGTTTTTCAGCAGCTTTTTACATTGAAAAGAAATTTGTCTAATAAATTGACAATTGCCATGGAAAGTCTCAAGAGCGCAAAGAAATGGTGATCACCAGCAGGTGCTCCCGGATTATTATCTGGTCCAAGAATCGACTGAATCAGGAGAGGCTTCGGGTCAAGCCTACTACTACGGCTAGGCTAACATCTCTCTTAATCCACACCTGCCTAGCCTGTAACTCACCTATGCCAGTTCCAATACCCATGAAACTGATGAGCTGGAGCTAAAAATCGTAGGAAAACCCCACATTCAGGATGGTTGTATTTTAATCATCGCAGAAAACTAGCTGAAGTTGAGGTTACCTCATCCGTAGCATGCAGGTAGCCAGTCGCTCTCAAAATCACTTTCTTACTCTGAAAGGAGAATCCCTCCAATATAGCTGCACTTTTATATAATAACATTAAAAATTATTAATTCAACAGCAATTCTGCGTTTGGTTTTTATTTGTAGATCTATCGTCTCTATTTTGTTACAGTCGTATACTTTTAGTTGGTAAGGATGTCCTCTTAAGGTAAGTTTGATTCTTGGGGTCTTTTACGAAAATGCGATGCTAATTTGCAAATTTTCCCTTTTCGCAGGTTGGGATCTGGTCCCCATTGACTGTGATTACCGATGGATTACTAGACTACAAGTTAGCATAGCTCTCATTTTTTTCTCTGAGCCAGATGTACTCATGAAAAGGGCCATACCTGGCTCACGAGCTATACATTCCTGACCCTTGTGATAAAGGAATCCTGGATTAAGTTTTTAGTTATTCACTGCCATCGACTGCAATACACTTCCAAGTTTTTTCATAAAACTATATGCTTTACAAAGATGAATAAAGTATAACTTACTTTTGGAAGATGCGCTTCATGAGGACCTCATCCGTGGTAAAAAGTGGCCGAAAAAAAGCGTTCCGACCCTTTTTCTCAACCGCGTCAAGCTTTCTTATTCCACTTTTAAATGAAACGGCTTGCCTCTTTACACTTCACACCAACCATATTGAATGGATGCACGAAATATTACACAATAAAAGTCTCAAAGAGATACAGTACAGTGTGTGTACATTACAAACGAACCAGGAAGTAGAAACCGGATACATACACACATATACACATTTACACACATATATATATATATATATATATATATATATATATATACATATACATACATACATACATACATAATGTTAGTACGGAGATACAGTATAGAATGTTTACACACGAACTAGGATGGTGAGTGACCTCTCACAGCGCCGGTAGCAGCGCAAAGAAGCACTACAGTACTGTCCTGTGCACAATACAAAATCTAACTTACAGCAATGTCCAGATATTTTTTACATCCCGAAATTTTTTTTCGGATTTGCCGTTTTTCGTAAGTCGAACAGTTGGTAAGCGTCTGTATTTAACCTAACTGGTCAGGAATTAAGCATATAAGCTCATCAGCTGTCCTTTCCTTTTTCAGGTTCCTCCCATGTCCAGCAGTTTAAACGGGGAGCTCTTCTTATCTTCCGGCCTCTCTAATTCTTCCAAAAAGCCCCCGCCCTCCAAGCCGCTTTCACGGGGCAGCATCTCAGTTGCACCGGCTGACTACCCTGAACGACCCGAATTGTCGTTGCGGCGAGACACTAGCTCCTCTACGCTGCCGCTGAAAACTGATGTGCCGCTGCATCTCTTCAGCACCACCAACCAGCAGCACAAACTTGTGGGGGTCCAGCAGCAGATCCCAACCAAACTGGCCGCCCTCAGCTGCAGCAAAAGCAAGGGGTTGAAGAGTGGGAAGGCCTCACAGCGCACCGATAGCACTGGTAAGCAGCCAAGCGTCCTTTTGATGCAATCACCATGTGACAAGGTGAGTCAGAGGACATCTCCCGATAAGGCTTTTGTCACCGGAACCTGCTTATAAGACTCTATGGAAGGACATTAACATTTTGATGGACTATTCACATGGGCCAATGAATTGAGAGGTTTATTTTCGCATAGACTCATGTTCTTGTGATAAGTCTCCGAAGTCACAAAAGTTAAATAATTTAAAGGACTTAAGTACAAAAAAGTTAATCAACCCATTAATACAAAATCACTCCATTGGAGCCGAAGCCTTTCGGGTTTTTATTAATTTAATTATGGTTGTTACTTTGCTAGTGAAGAACTCCCCGCCCCTGTTCATCCATATACAAATAAATGAAATATTTGAGATAATGGAAAGAATATGAGAGCTTACGGGAAAAATCTGAAGGTTATCTCTACATTGTTAAATATATTTGTATCAAACTCATCTTAAAATAATTACACAACATATTTTTTATGAAAAAAAAGAATAGTTGGCTTAGAATTAAGTCAGAAAAAAATGTATAGCTTATAATCACACTCAAAAAAGAAAAACAATTTTGATATGTGGATATTTTTGGGGGTTGATTCTCTCACTTTGCTTTTTTTTATCTCTTTGTTGCACACTTTTTCTCTACGTTTGTTCCCAAAAGAATAAAAAGAGAAGTTCCTACGTCCAGCATCAAGATGTGACTCAATGTGTCATAATTTTTTTCTGGTCTAAAAGGTGACCGAATAATTTTTTGTTATGGAGTCGACACACACTAGTCAGCAGAAAAAAAAACTAAGAAAGGCAAACTTTTTTTCCCCACACAACAAACCGGAAGGCCAGATAGACACACATACGTTAAACAAAACCAAAATAAATAATCATTGATAAATGTATTTTAAACGCACTTTAATTAACCTTCAAATTCACATTTTGCGAAAGTGGGAACAGGCCAAACAGGATGAGGACCCATCTAGAGCAGATAGTTGAGGCATTATGGCATGACGGAACAAATATAAATGTCTATACCTACATGAGAAATTCTACAATACTACATAACCATACTAAATGTGAATTTCCCTTCGGGGATGAACAAAGTATCTATCTATCTATCTATCTATCTAAACTATATAAAAACCTCTTGCATATTTTATGGAAACGGAAAAGGCCAAACTGGGGGAGGACTCTTCTAGAGAAAAAAGGTGAGATTTCATGGTATAACACGGAAGCTGACAACAAACGGCTCTTTGACATTTGTTAGTGGCTCTCTCGACCTTTTATAAAAATGTTTGATAATGAAAATTAAAATGGTTTCTGTAGGAGGACAAACAGGACACACATTTTTTAACACCTTCCCATTAATATAGATCCATATATAAACTATATCTTCTCTTCCTTATATGGTTTGTATAAAGCGTTCAATTTCGCAGCTCAAAACATGTTTTTGTTTGTTTTTTGCCTCTTTGAACGTTTTGGGTTACAAACTCCTGGAATAACAAACCATAATTAGAAGCAGTTAACTAATACATTAATAAATGTATAATAACTCTGTAAAATATTTGACTATTATGTTGCGCTGTGGTAAACGGTTTTACAGATGGTGCGATACGCATTTTGTTGATAGAAATGAGAAAGACAATGGTTGTCAGATATCCTTTCGAGTCTATGTCTTCAGAAGAACTAAAGGCACACATAAAAGGATACAAGTCACGTAACTGCATCATGTTGTCTACTTTGATCAAAAGCCGAATGGCGCGGTTGTTCAAAGAGGGGGCGAATGCATCAAAAGCCCAAGAAAATTAAAAACAGAAGATAAATGTCCGGTCAATGTCAGATTTGATATGTTGAGTAAACTCATGAATGAGTTTAATGCTACCTTGGCTATTGTCCTGAATTCCGTGGCGCCCCTATGGCTTAAATCATGACCTAAAAGATGCACGCCTTGGTTTACTGATGAAACTAGATTGCTTAAACAAGACTAAGGGAAATCTGAAAGAAAATGGCACTACCAAGCTTGAGGTTTTCTGTCAAACCTGATGTGACAGCTTGTTAAAGTATAAAACAGCCCTTGCCTCTGCAAAATCAGCCTATTTTTCTAAGCTGATTGCGGCACAAAAGAATAACCCCAAAATCATTTTCAACACTGTAGACTTTATCGTCGTCTTTAATAAGAAGATTCGACGCATGCGGGAATAGATTTCTAAGACCATGTAAATACGTCACATATCAAAGGTCTGAAATCTATGGATGCGCGACATGGTGGCTGTCCAGGGATTTTTTTCCCAATTTGGTGATCTGTCATCTTTCACAGGTGGTGAATACGGCCAAACCGACTAATTGTCTGTTTGACGTGCTTCCGGGTTCGCTGATTAATGGTCTTTTTGGGGTCCTTGGATCTTCTGTTCTAAATATTATAAACATATCACTCTCCTCAGGTGTAGTTCCAGGGCTTTTATCCGCTGTTATTAAACCTACACTAATCTTTTTAAATCTATGCAATCAGGATTTAGGCCTAACCAATCTACTAAGACAGCCCCGATTAAGGTAACCAATGAACAGATCCTACCTCTCAGATAGGACGCACTGTGTTAAATATGCTGAAATTACATCTGAGCCCTTTAGTGTGACCTGTGGTGTTCTGCAGGGTTCAGTACTTGGCCCCTTTCTTTTCAGCATTTACATGCTTCCATTAGGTGATATTATCCGCAAGTATAACATCAGTTTTCTTTGCTACGCAGATGACACTGAACTATATCTTCCGATGAAGGAATCTGCCACACTAAACTGTGGAAACTTGGAGGCCTGCCTCACTGAGCTAAAAGAACTCAACTTCTTGCGCCTTAACTCTGAAAATACCGAAATGTTAGTTATTGGTCCATCTAAATGCCGTGACTGGTTCTCAAAAACTGCTCGGGCCCCGGTGCTGTGGAATGCTCTTCCCTCTGAGATTCGGTCCGCAATCTCATGGAATTGTTTAAATCTAGGCTTAAAACACACTTTCTTCCTCATGCCATGAGGCTCTTTAACTCCACCCGGCGGAGTAAAGGCCCACATTAAACCACACCCCCCACATTGCATATTTCACACGCTACATTTGTATTAACTCGTATTTGTGTATTGTATTCTTTTTGCTTTATTATTGTTTTGTTCTTCAGCGCTGTGATGCTGCTGGAAGTGTAAATTTCTCTGCGGGGATGGATAAAGTATCTATCTATCGCTATCTATCTGTCTAACCTAAATTTTATGTTGACAATATCTGTGTATTGTTTATTATTGCAACATCCATTGCAGCTTGGTCATCCTGGAAGGGGGATTACCTCATGTGCGGTCCCTTCTCAAGGTTTCTTCATTTTCCTCATGTTGAGGTTTTTGAGTTTTTCTTTACCCTCATGTAGGTTTTAGATCAGGGGATGGTGTAAAAATATTATGTGGTTTGAAATAATCTGTGAGATTTTGAGACTATTTGTTATTAAGGGCTATACAAATAAACATGATTTGAGTAAACATCTGCAGACAAATGGAGACGCTATGCCGAGGCTGCATTTTTTTGCCTCAAGCTAAATTATTTAACATGTCACTCATGAAATGCCCATAATCTTGTTTTTTTTTATGTTGCTGTTTTATCTGCGAAACTACAAAGTTGTTGTCATTATGAAACACATATGCCACGATTCAGGTGGGGTCCATATGCGGGGAAGCAGGAAACAAAGCAGGCAGGTTTAAAAAAGGATGCCGGTGTAATAACACAACCTTCATGGAAAGTAACAAACAAGAAGTCTCATGAAGTGTCCCCCAAAAGAATGACAAAAGTGTCCGAAAAAGGAATGAGAAACAAACCTGCTGCGATAAAGACAACTACATGACTGAGATATAAAATGTGACCCGACAACTTCTGCATCCGGGTACAAATAGAATAAGAATAATGGAGGTCAGTTGTGAGGACTGATTTGACGTTGGTGGGCTCTCTTCAGCCCCTCTCCCCAGGTTGATGCCCTCTAAGGGGGAAGAAGTGAACCAGATCCTGACATACATCCACATAAAACAGAATTGGGATTCTTTATTGTCATTGATAAAAATTAGGGAGCATTGTTTACAACAAGATTAGACATGCTACTCCAAGGTAAACACGTGAAAATGACCTAAATACTTAAAAATAGATTTAAAAAAAAGATAATAAAACAATGGAAAATAATTTTTAAATACAAGATAAAAAAATAATATTTTCTACACTAAAAGACCCACCGGATTGTAAGGCGCACCCCTTAAACAGTATATTGTCATATATTTTTCATGTACAAGGTGCATGGAATTTAAACTACAGTAAGAATTATTGTATCTAGTCTAATAATTGATCATTCAAAAAATGTCGCTGACCAAAATCGCAAAACATTGTACGCAACGGTAATTGAACCAGGGTCGTGGCAGTGAGAGCACCAAAACACTTTTTCATATGTCATCTGTATTGGTGGAGTCAGAACTCTCAACGCTGCAACCCAGGTTTGATTCCCGTTGCATACAATTTTTTGTGATTTTGGTCAGCGATGTTTCCCAATTCATCACTCATTATTTAGGTCATGTTTATTTGTAAAGCCCTTAATCACAAGGAGTTCTAAAGGGCTGCACAGACCACAGATTATTGCACACAGATCTCTTCTCGGCTCTTAATATCACCAGGAGACCAGCATTTTCAGGGCAAACCGGAACATAAGGGCAAATTAAATCTGAAAGATATGAAGGAGAATTTAGATTTTGTATAATCCCAACAGAACCTTAAAATTACATGTGATCAATCTTTCTTGTCTTCGTTAAAATC